>NC_056736.1:570208355-570370855 GCF_019279795.1 Protopterus annectens
TGAAGCACCTATACCATACTGCCATTGGTTCCCATCTCTTTCTGATTCTGTTCACAAATCTGAATTAGTAATACAGAGGGCCCTATTCTGTCATTTTTCTTTCCCTCTTTCCCTCACTCCATCTACTGCTTTTTGAACAAGTCTCTTTATCTGAAATATTATTAGATAGTTTCACCTCTGCGTACTAAAGAACACAACTTGCTTACTTCCCGTATTCCTCCAGTTCTGGTCTTAACTTCAACATAGAATTTATTCTGCTTTGATTCAAGGACATTTCAAATGAACAATGCACCCCTGTCTCTATTAGAAATATATTGTCATTTCTTTTGTCTGTTTCTCATTAGTTGTGTAGTTCATACAACAGGGAAACAGTCATGCTTAAGGTCTATAAATTTGTTTTCCCCCTGCTTTTCATAGGTTCATAGGTTCATACTAGGCTATCTGCCCTAGGTCATTTATAAGCCTAGCCAGAGAGTGTGTTTGGCTTTCGCCACCCATTTTGAATTAATTTTGCTATGCCCTTTTTTGAGGTTAGTATAATGTGCCTCTGTCTAACAGTGACACAGAAGTGATACCTGGGGTAAACCTACGATCTCCCATCCACTCATCAAGATTCCTCTTGAAGAGAGTCAATGAGGGACTCTGCCTAACCTGGACTGGGATTTTATTCCAGAGTGAAGGGAGCCTCTGTGTTATGAATCTGTCCCTCCAGCATGTCCTATTTATTTCAGTGCTGAGGTTCAAGTCTCTCAAGTGCGTGGCTCGGTGGTATTTGGATTTTCTGAGGTGCAGCATGTCCATTAATTCCGGGTTGGACATGGCTTTATACGTCAGGCACAGATTGCCTCTGAGCAGGCGGTATGCCACTGAGTAGAGCTGGAGTTTCTTTAACCGGGCAGCATATGGCATCTGTTTGAGCCCTTTGATCCTCTTAGTGAGGTACTTTTGGGGTCTTTCCAGTTGCTGCAGGTGTCTGGTAAGGTACATCCCAAAAGGGGCATTGTACTCAATTATGGGCCTGATGAGGGATGAGTAAAGAGGCACAATGACCTCCCCTGATCTAGATGTGAATCCCTTCATGATTAGGTGGGCTATATAAAATGTTTTTCTAACCACTTTGGCCACGTGGTTGCAAAATGAGAGATTGCTATCAACTTGGGTCCCAGGTCCCTAATTACTTCTTCTCTACTTAATGGATTACCACCAATGTGGTAATTTGTGGGCACTTTGTTTTTGCCAAAGGGGATGACTATACACTTTTTGGTGTTTAGCTTGAGGCCATGCCTCTGGCACCAGTTGTCTGTTTCTATGAGGCCCTTTTGGAGGATGCTTGTGTCGGCTGGAGAGTCGATTATGGCACCCAGTTTGCAGTCATCTGCGAACTTGGTCAGCCACAGTCATTCCATGTTAGCCTGTACCTCCGAGAAATATATACCGAACAAGAGAGGTCCCAGGACTGAGCCTTGTGGGATGCCACTTGTAACTGGTTTGGAGTCTGACATGGCTCCAGCAATTCTAACCATGTGGGTTCTGTCCTTGAGCCAGTTTGCAACCCATCTAGTGACATAGGGGTTTATATTTAAGCTGGTGAGCTTATCTATAATGCCTGAGTGGGGTATTGTATCGAAGGCTTTTGCGAGGTCCAGGTAGGCTGTGTGGACCACCTTCCCCTCGTCAATGGCCTTGGTGACTGTTTCAAAGAAATCAACCAGGTTTAAGAGGCAGGATCTGCCCTTAAAAAACCGAACTGGGTAGGATCCAGTGTCTGTAGGTCCCCAATATCTTTATTTATGAGGTCCATGATGATCCTTTCCATAGCTTTGCAGACCAAGCTAGTCAGGCTTATGGGGCGATAGTTTCCAGGATCCGTTGAGGCACCACCTTTGTAGAGAGGGACCACTGTTGCTGTACGCCACTCTTTGGGTATATATCCTGTAGTAAGGCTGAGACTGAACAGTAGTTTTGTGTTTGGGTTTAGCTCTTCTTGGAGTTCATGTAGGACGCAGCCCGGGACACCGTCTGGTCCCATTGATGCTGTGTTTTTTGCTTTGGAGAGGGTGGCTCTTACCTGAGCATCTGAGATGTCAGGGGGGGCAGCACTCTGCTGGGATAGATATTTGCCCTTTTCGTGGGGAGGGGGGGAGAAGTTTGCACTGAACCTGTCAGCTAGCATGTTGGCAATGTCTGTGGGTTCGGTGTATTTTTTGTCATTTTGGACTAATTCTGAGCATATCTGGGAATTCCCACCCAGGTTACTAACATAACTAAAGAAAGCCTTGTGATTATCCTTAGTGTCCTGTGCAATTTTTCTCTTGAAGCTGGCCTTAGACGATTTTATGAGTGCCCGTAGTTTTTTGCTAATACTGATCAGAGATGCCTTCCCTTTTTGGGATTTTGCTCTATCATGTAGTAGCTTCCTCCTTCTATTGTATAGTTTGTTTATGGCTGGGGGCCACCAGACAGGACGTCTGCCTTTGGAGGATTGGGTTTTGGTTTTATTTGGGATTGCATGATCCATGCATTCCTGAAGGTGTTCATAGAATGCGTTTATAAAGGATTCTGCGGTCTGGGCCGTATTTTCCACAGGCCCGGGGGCTTTGAGGGATTCCACCTCAGTTTTGAGGAGTGTGAAATTTGCTTTAGAGAAGTATTTCACTGTGGTTTTCTGGGCAGGGGGTGGGGTCGGGATGTGAATATCCAGTGAGATTAGTTTATGGTCTGATATTACCAGTGAGGGATACACTTCTGGTCTGGAGCATAAAGTCCCCATGTTGGTGATGATCAGGTCCAGTATGTTTTCCCCTCTTGTGGGAGTGGTAACAAGTTGTTCCATAGCATTTGAGTTTATAAATTCTAGGAACCTTTGGGCTAGGGTGTTGGAGCTAGAGTAATGCTCCCAGTCTATGTTTGGGTAGTTGAAGTTGCCCAATATAATGGTGTTTGGAGAGACCTTCATATTTTCCAGTGTTCTAAGGAAGGCCGAGTGGGGTTCCTGGGTTTGGGAGGGTGGTCTGTAGCAGGCTATAAACTGGAAGGCAGTTTTACCCACTGTTAGTTGCACATGGATAGTCTCTGATGCTTCCTGCTGTGCCACCAACCTGGAGGTGTGGGTATCTTTGACGAATATTGATACTCCCCCTCCTTTTGTGGTTCAGTCCAAGTTTTGGGGCCGAAAAGCATGGTATGAGGTATAACCTGGTAGTGCTGGGGTGCTCTCGGGAGCCTTGAACCAGGTTTCTGTTACTGCACAGATATCGATGTTCTCCATGCTAAGGAGAGTTTCAAGTGCGTGCATCTTGAGGTTTAGACTTCTGGCGTTGAGTAGCATTACTCTTAGTTTCTTATCCCTTGTGATACCTATGGAGGTAGGTTTGTCTTTTGAGCCTTGCCTAAAAAAGGCACTATGGGGATAGCAAGAGCCTTTGCCAGTATCCGAAAGCCCAGGGGTGACAGGTGCAAGCCGTCCCTAGCGAAGCATCGTGGCTTGTCGAGCATGTCATCCCAGGCTGACAGGCATTGGATCTCCTTTGAATGACACCAATACTTAAGCCAATTGTTGAAATTGATCATCTTGTCTTCATATTGTGGCATCATTCTTGGTGAGGGTAAAATGCTTCTCAAGGTCAGGGTCATACCGGCCTGGGCTACATGCTCAGAGAGCTCCTCTATGTCTCTTTTCATGTAGTCCTGGGAGGTACGTCTCAGGTCATTCACACCAGCATGGACAATGACTGGGTCATATTTGTACTTGCCTTGGAGTGACCTGAGTGCTTGTGTTATGTGGCGGATCCTAGCGCCCGACAGGCAACTCACCGTGACCTTCTCCTTGTTCAGCCTGGTGAGCGGGACGTCAGTGTGCCTGATGATAGAGTCACCTATTACAAGTGTATCAGGTGTGTTGCTTAGCCTTAAGGGCTGTGACTGTTTGGCACACTGGCTTTGTGAGCTATGTGTTGCACGTGTTTTGTTTTGGGGTAGCGGTTGCTTGGGTGTCTGCTTTGGAGGTCTCTGCTGCTTAGGCAGATTTTTATTTAGAGGCTCTGAGTATGTTTTTGTGTGTTTATGTGTTTGGTTTGCTGTCGTGGTAGGTCTATGTGAGACTGGAATTGTAGTGAGTGTGGTTTCCTTCTCCTCCTGACTGGCTACGTCAGTACTGAGTTGAGAGAGCTTAGCCTCCAGTTTGGCTATATGGTTGCATCTCTCACATGTGTTGGAAATTGTTTGGAGGAGGAGAGGGTTGTCTGTGTACATGAGGCAGTTGTAACATTGCCTCAAGATTCCCAGATTCACCAGCTGGACTGGAGAGGAGATTGACAACTGACCTTTGGACATGCTAGAATAGTATTGGGAATTCCTTTATAACTGAAAAAAAGGGCCAGTGGGGAACAAGGTACTCAAGGGGAGTTTGTGAGGGTGTAGTGCTTTTAATTTTTTTAGTGTTGACTTATATAATTGCTTTAGTGAGCAAGTGCCAGGTAACTTAAATGCAAAAATGACAAACAGTAACTTTCTTTCAAGTGAAACAAGGAAATAAGTACAGTAAGCAATGCAGATATCACTAGGGATCCACAGAAGCGCTGAAAAGCCGCGTTTTAGGTGGAATTAGCTTTTCAGGGAAATAACAAGCAAACAAACAACAAGCATACAAACAAAGCCAGATTCAGCAGGCCTGGATCTAGTCTATGTCACAGCAAACAAGGTGTACCAATTACAGTAAGAAGCAGTTCAAATATGCAGGCACTATAAGCCTTTAGCCAGAAATTCCCAGCTCAGAAGGGCAGAGTCCAGCCTCTCCTCCCTCAAGAGTGCAGGCCACGAACCCTCTTAATGTAAAATAACTGGCCTGAAGCCCAAGTGCTTGAACCAGAACTAATACACTTTTAGAATAACAGACACTGAGCCCTCAATCAGCAGTTCCCAACTTAGAAGGCTGTAAGCTACCTGTCCTGCCACCACAGTGCAGGCCACAGACCTTCCTAATGTAAAACAACTGGTCTGAAGCCCAAATGCTTAATCTAAAAGACTTAGAATGATAGCTACACTTTAATCACTTTAAACTTCTCTTCTTTATTTCTGTTATTTACACTGAACCCATCAAGAGACGTCCTGTACTTCAGATTAGCACCAACTGCATTGATCCCAGTGATGGCTAACATAAACCACTGCTGAAAACATTCATTTTAATAATTACTATGAAAAAGATAAATATCCAAAGGCCATACGGATGGTAATGGAAACAGGTGCAGTTACTAAACACATTTATCACCTAGGTATTCTTACCCACTTGTGTTTACTCACAGCTCATATAGACACAAAATCTCTTACTTACTTGTACATGATCAACCCCGTGATCACTTATTTCATTCATTCAGAGCAGCCAGTCTCTTAAATCCTTCTGCCCACTGATTGCTTAAATCCATCATTCCTCTCCATTCATTTAAAGCAGCCGATCACTTAAATCCACTATCGTACATTCCTGTACTGACCAGCTCAGCCATCCAATGACTACATTTCCATGCTACTGTAAATTGCTTGGCTCAGAAACATGCACATTCTTGTGTACTGCTGTATCCTTCTGCCATTAATAGCTAAACTGGGGGTGGGGTGGGGGGTAAGGTGGAAGGAATTTTCTGCTCCTATGGACTGTACTGGGGTGGAGAGGGTGGAACCTTCTGTTACAGAACTGCAACTGGCTGGGCATGGAACCTACTACTACTTTCTTGTACTGTTTACTGGCTGTACATTGATCAAGAGCCATCAGGCCTTGGGAAATGGAGAGAGTCTTTTTTTTATTATTCTGCAGATCACACTTTAGGGTAAATGAGTTAAATTGCTTTGTTTGGTTGGCTATGGCTACCTCTAAGCTGTGGGCCCCAGGCAGCCTGTTATTTTGCCCGTTATAATCAGAAAGATTATTAACTGCTTTATAGGTGACAGCTTGGAATCTGTGCTTATATTCTGATCCTGGTGAGAGTAGGAGCAGAGTGCATTGATTCCTGACTCTTTCTGGTTGGAGAGTGAGTGTCTGTGCTTAACGTACCTGATTTGTCTGGTTGCTATTCGAGGCATCTACCAGAAAAAGTGTACAAGCCTACACACCCTTGCATTATCGGGGACAAGATTGTGGATCACTAAACAGGGCGTGGCCTGCTTCTCTTCTTGGGATTGGTGCTAACATTTTGCTTCTGGTGAGAGAAGAAGCAAAGGAGTATTGTATCCCAAATGAGTGAAGCTGTGCTGAGACCAGCATTAGTAGTAGCCAGGCAGTAGCCATTCATGCAACTCCACTCTTTTCATCATTCTTGACAAGCTAATTCTTTATTTTTCAATAAGTACTGCTTGATTTCTTTCTAACTTCAGAATATCTGCCTAAATACTTCATCCTTAAATTTTCAGTGTCTACATATTAGTTTCCTCTCAAGTGTTTGGCATTGCTCTGTATGGACTCAGACACATTGAGTGACATTTTTCCTGTTAAAGGAATATATAAGGAAATAGCTCCAGTACTTAGTAATAATGACCATCCCTCCTGACATGTCTAAAGTTCAGTTCCCTATGCTTTCTCCTATTAACCTGGTGAACTTGGGCATTCTGAGGCAGTGTAGCAACTGCCTCATGTACACAGACAACCCTCTCCTCTTACCTCCCAACACTCAGACTTGTGAGAGATGCACTTATATATCCAAATTGGAAGCCATGCACTCTCAAGCCAAGACCGGAATAGCTGGTCAAGAGGAGAAGGTCAACACCTGCACCACACCACATGTAACGCATAGCCCTCCAGAACACCCACCATCAAAGCTCTCATAGAAAAACACAAACCACATACCCACCTTCACAGAGGCACTCAATAGAAATCTACCCAAACAGCAGAGACCTCCAAGATAGAAATGCACTCGACCACCACAACACAGCACAATCCACAAGACACATAACTCACCTACACAGTGTGCCCCTCAACCTAAGCCTCCTAAGGCAAAGCAGCTTGCCCAATACACTAATCATAGGTGACTCGATAGTGAGGCATGCTGATGTCCCACTCACTAGGTTGAATATGGAGAAAGTAAAAGTCAGAATCTGACACATAATGCACGCACTCAGGTCACTCCACAACAAGTACAATTATGACTCTGTCACTGTCCGTGTAGGTGTCAATGACCTGATATGCACCTCCCTGGACTACATGAAAAGAGACATGGAGAAGCTCTCGGATTATGTGGCCCAGGCAGGTATGACAGTAGCCCTGAGCAGCATTCTACCATCGCCCAGAATGATACCACAGTACAATCAAAAAATGATTGACTTCAACAATTGGCTAAGTTTCTAGTGTCATTCTAAGGGGATCCAGTATCTGTCTGCTTGGGATGACATGATTGACAGACCTCGATGCTTTGCCAGATATGGCCTGCATCTGTCACCCCTGGGATTCTGGATACTGACAAAGGCTCTTGCCACCCCTATAGTGCCTTTTTTAGGCAATGTTCCAAAGACCAAATGCAGTCCGAGGGTCATGCTGCTCAACGATAGAAGTCTAAATCTCAAGATGCACTTGCTCAAAGTACTCCTCAAAATGGAGAACATTGACATTTGTGCTGTAACGGAGACCTGGTTTAAAGCAGCAGAAAGCACCCCCGCGCTACCAGGCTATAACTCATTCCTCACCTTTCAGCCCCGGAACATGGACTGAAGCTCCAAAGGCGGTGGTGTCTCCATATTCATAAAGGATATGCACATAAAAACAAAAAAACGCTAAGTTACCAAAGGTAGTCTCAACAAGTAAAGAAAATGCAGGAACAAAGATGAGACATACCACCAAGGCTGTCGGGAGATGAACACGTCACGTTAAAAACCAAATTCTTTAATACGAACAATAAAAAGTAGCATAAAACAAAGTTCTAGGATGGATAAGCCCTTTTGGTAAAAACATTCTTCAGATCCTCACCCATTAACCAATAATTTTTCTTAAAAAGGGAGATATAGCCAATCATCAAAAATCAGGAACAAGCTGGAGCAATGAGCTGCACAAACTGATTCAACCATTTAGTATATCAAGATAACCAATGAGAGACTATTAGAAATTATTTCTTCCAATTAGGAGCATGCCAGTCTCAAATTAATTCAGAATAACAGTAGAACCAATCAACAAAAACAGGAACAAGCTGGTCCAATGAACTAGTCATATCGAACCAGCTGTTTAGCATAACAAAAGGGCCAATCGTCTTTAATCAGGAAGCTTTTTTTGCCAATAGGAAAGAAGTCTTAACTGTTCAGGAAGCTTGTCTTCCAATAGAAATTAGACCTTGACTATTCATATTCATGTAAGGAAAAGAGCCAGTGAAAACACCCAGTAGAAGCAAAAGGAAACTAAGGAGCAAAATGTGATGACCATGCTGACTTAGATGCAGGCATTCTTAAATGATAGCATGATTTTTCTTTTCTATCAGTAAAGTGGCTCTATTTCTTAGCAGAACTCATTGTTCTCTGATAAAGTGACTGAGCACAGTGGCAGTTGCAACCAGCCGATCAAGAAAAATATCTTCAAATGTAAATAAGGCAATATCTATTAGTAACTGCAAGACCAAAGTAACCAATCAACTGTAGTCAAAACACCTTCTCCTTATATGGAAGAAAAGAAAGTAAGACAGCAGAATACATAGCCCGAATATACTCAAGTCCGTAATGCAATCAGCATATGTACACTTCCAGACTAGTAGCCCAGCATAACGCATCTGAGATACCTACGTCAGTATAACTAACATTGGGTAAGATGGCGACTCAGGTCGTAGCCTGCTGTAGGTCCCCAACTATGTCCCGAGACTCTCACTCCACATTCCTAAGCACCCTGGAAACTATTAGGGTCCAACCCAACACTCTCATACTAGGTGACTTCAGCTGTCCCTCCATCAACTGGGAAAACTACTCATGCCCCAATAAACTGGCCCAATGCTTCCTGAAATTAATCAATTCCAATGCCTGGACCAGCTCATTCTTACCCCCACTAGAGGAAGCAATATCCTTGACCTGGTTATTACTAACATGGGCAACCATTGCTGTAGACCAATAGTCAATTCCTCCCTGGTTAGATCTGACCACAAACTAATCACCATGGAAATCCACATCTCACCCACACCCCCCCGCAAAGGTAACCACCATGAAAAACTTCTCCAAAGCTGACTTTTGGCTCCTAAAAACAGAGGTGGCTAACTTCATGGCACCCATGTCAATGGAAAATAGATGCATGACTGCCGAATCATTCACCAATGCACTGTATGAACATGTACATAAATGCATGGAACTAGCCATACCCAACAAAACCAAGCATACCTGTCAAATGTCCCTAATTTTCAGGGATGCCCCTGATTTTGATTCAAATTTTAGCCCTATCCCTCTTAATCCCTCCTAAAATTGGTGACCTTTGGAGAAAAGGTGGTCAGTTATACTTCATAAATAATGACAATAACTGAAGTTATACGCTTCTTTTACTTCAGAAATGAATATTAATTCACATGTGCTTGTTCTAAGTGTCTCAAGTTAATAGTACTAATATTTTGAAAGTGTCCCTGATTACTTCTGGATTTGTCCCTGATTCTGCTGAGATTTGCCCCTGATTGGTTGAGAGCTATGGAACCAAGACACTCTCCTCCAAAAAAAGGAAGCCAATCTGGTGGTCCCCTACCATTAATAAACTATACAACAGAAGGAAGAAACTGTTGCAGTAAAAGGTAAAGTCCCAAGACTGGAAAAACTCCCTTATTAGCCTCAATAAAAAGTTGAGATCTCTCATCAAAACCTCTAAAGCCAGCTATGAAGGTAGGATTCTGGCAGACACTAAAAACAACCATAAAACCTTCTATAGTTATATCAAGAATCTCCATGGCAATACCCAGGTTTGCTCTGAGTTAGTGCACAATGGTACTCTTATCCTGAGCCAACAGATATTGTCAACATACTGGCCGACAGATTCAGTGCCAACTTTACCCCCCCCCAAAGGACCAATCACAATACCGGAGGAATGCCGGGCACCCAGCATTACTGCAGCACAGGTTAAAGCTACATTGTCCAAGGCCAAGAATACAGCTTCCATGGGACCCACCAATATCCCTGGATGTGTTCTACATGAACTACAAAGTGAACTGGCACCACATTTGTCTGCCCTGTTTAATCACAGCCTCACCTCAGGCTTTGTCCCTACCAAAGGGCACACTGCTACAGTCATCCCTCTCCATAAAGGGGAACAGCTACAGACCCTGGGAATTATCGCCCCATTAGCCAGACGAGTCTGATATGTAAGGCTATGGAGCACATCATCATGGACCTAATTAACAAAGATATAGGGAATCTCCAAACTCTAGACCCCATGCAATTTGGTTTTGTGAATGGTAGATCACACCTGCTCAACCTGGTTGACTTCTTTGAGTCAGTCACCAGATCTGTGGATAAGGGCAAGGAAGTTCATACAAGCTACCTTGATCTGGTCAAGGCCTTTGATACCATTCCCCTCTCAGGAATTATTGATAAGCTCACCAAACTAGGCATCATCCCCTATATCACTAGATGGGTTGCAAATTGGCTCACAGATAGAACCCACAGTTTGAAAGTAGTGGACTCCAAGTCAGACCGCCGACAGTTCATGAGTGGAGTCTCACAGGGATAGGTCCTAGGTCCTCGCCTGTTTGGCATCTGCTTCTCAGAAGTCCAGGCCAACACAGAGGGACTCTGGCTGACAAAGTTTGCAGATGACTGCAAGCTGGGTGCCAGTATTAACTCCCCAAGTGATGTAGACATCCTACACAAAGGCCTCACTGAGACCAGTGACTGGTTTTGAAACCATGGCCTTAAGCTTAATGCCAAAAAATGCATCGTCATCCCCTTTGGGAAAAACTCAGTTCCCACTAATTACCACATTGATGGGAGCCCACTGAACACTGAAGGCGTTATAAGAGATTTGGGGACACAGGTTGACACCAACCGCTCCCTCAGCCACCACATTGCCACTGTGGTCAGAAAGTCCTTCTGTGTGGAACATCTCATTGCCAAGGGTTTTGCATCCAGGAAGAAAGAGGTCATCATCTCTCTCTGCTCTTCCCTCATTAGGCCACTCATCAAGTATAATGCCCCATTTGGCATGTACCTCACTAGACACATGCAACAGCTGGAAAGGCCACAAAAGTACCTCACGAAGAGGATCCTAGGCCTTAAACACATGTCCTACATGGACAGACTCAAAAAACTCCAGCTATTCTCTGTCTCATATCATCTACTAAGAGATGATCTCTACTTGACTTACAAAGCTATGTCTGACCCAGCTCTGTTAGAAATGCTACATCTAAAGAAATCCCAGTCCCTCCACACCCCACGCTCCAGAGACCTCAGCCTCATTAGCAGAATCAACAGAACATGCTGGAAGGACAGGTTTATAACGCTGAGACTGCCCATGCTCTGGAATAGACTTCCCATACATGTCAAGTAGAGCACCTCACTGACCATCTTTAAGAGAAATCTTGATGAGTGGATGGGAAATAGAAAGTTCGCTCCGGGGATCACTCCAGTGGTTCTACTTGATAGAGGCACTGGGAACTAACGTTGGGTGGCACGATGCCAGGGCACTTCTATGGGCTAGGCTTGTAAAGGCTGCAGGGCCATTAGGCTAGTACATACCTATGAACCTATAATACTGACTCAGTAACAGTAAGCAAAAGTGGTGTAATTGATATCAATTAAAAATAATTACATCACTTGGTTAAGAAACATGCTACAGTCATGGCTATTCTGTGTAATTCCCTGCCCACCATCATCACCAGTGAAGACCTAGGCCAATATTTCTTATTCAGATGTCTGGGAAGAAGCATGGGCAGTATTTTAAACATACCATAACCCTGCAGAGAACACCCCCCCCAACTCCAGGAGCAACCTTGGACAATCCAAATAGTGAGGTGTGACAGAGTTTCCTCTATAAGCATGACAGCCTGCAGTGAGCAACCATTGCTAGAGTCAGGTCTGGGGAAATAAAACATCCAGTGGCTAACATGTCTATGTATATAATTCAGAGAATGGAAACATTTATTGCTAAAACTAATACAGGAACACATTTTTAAGTGTCATAGGATAATGCCCTAGTTATAACCAACAACTCTGTAGTCCTATGAAACCTTCATCCTGGATGTGGATGTACAAAAAGTTGATGAGATAAACAAAAAAATCCAAGTTGAGGTACACACATTGTACTCAGTGTATGGACCAAGTCTGCCATAAGTTTCTGTAGGGTCTTAGAGTGCACCATCAGATAGAAACACTGTTCATGTTTGTGAATCGTATTACCATCAAGATGGCAGACAAACCACACAATGCACAATCCCTTTACAGGACTGTACACTAATTCTGTGAATATAGCATGGGCCTTAAAGGTATTTAATACTGTTACTTTTTTTAAAACAGCTTTATTGAATTGAAATAGATAAAAAAAACATTATCTTGAGTTATGTACAATTTTGAATATGTGTAATAATGACAATAAAGAAAAAAACAAACACATTTAAACTATTTACAATGACACTTTCCAAAAATACAAGTTAACAAACTGGAAAGTCTTATAAATATTGTTACATTACTATTAAATTATTTGTCTAACAAATCATATACTTTCTTCCACATATTATTTACAGTGGTATTCCTAGAGGATCTTGCTCTTTTGGTCAATATCTCTAAATTACATACTTCAAAAAGTAAATTTTTGAATTTGTTTACTGAGGGATAAGATTTAGACTTACAATTTCTTGTAAAAGTTTTCCTGACTACTAATAAAATAGACCAGAGCAGAGGCTGATTAATTTCTGTAATACAGTTTGGAATAGTGTTAAACAATATTAGTGATTTTGTGAGCTAAAAGGTGTCTGTAAAAATTGCTTGTAAAAAGTGATTAATGTCTTTCCAGAAACTATTTAATTCTGTACAATCATATACCATATGGGCCCAATCAGCATTAACTTCTTTATTACACCTCCAGCAGTTAACATTATTCTTATTACATTTACTTAAGGAAAGTGAAAATTTTCCATCTTAGTGAGGAAGTAGTTACACTAGCTGATTGTAATATATGTGATTTGTCTTTATCTGTTTTGGGATGATTATTAATTAAGGAAAAATAATTCCAATAATTATCTGATATATTATCTAGATCTAGTTTAATTGCTTTATATAGGTGAGATAAAATGTCCTTAGTTGGTGATTTATTATTTAAAGTTAGCACCATATACTGAATTAATTTAGGTACTGAACTTTTAGTTGATAAAATCATAGAATCAAGTTTATTTGAAACATATTTCCTACTTTCATGTAGATCCAACCAGGATGATGTGTCAAAATCATATTCATTTTTCAGTAAGTTAATGGATTTCAGGTCATTATTAGACATCATTTGGGACCAAAATATAAAATTTTCTGTTGAAAAGAATACAGTGTGAAGTTGCTCAATCTCGCCATTCATTCTTACACATGGGTTTGGAGCCGGTACATCGGCTCCGAGTCAGCCGCTTTCACAAGCTCAAGATCTGAGAGTAGCTCAAGGCCATGTCCCTATCCCATGATGCTCTCTGTCTCACCTCAGATCTAGTTTGCCGCTGCAACAGATCAGAGGTCGAGAGAGAGCACGGGCCAGTATTTCTTGTTTTCTTATAATCTTAATATCAAAAATGTTGCATTTTTCTCTAAATAGAGTGTTTTTTGGGCTAGTTAGCCTTAGTTTGAGCTCAGGCGTTATCCTTGCCTTTTTTTCTGACGAGATTTTCATCTTTTAAGAGCAGCTGCTCTTAGGCCTTTTGGCCATGCTTTTGTTGTTTCTAAACAGTGTGTTTCTCTATCCTTTTGTAAATTTTGATAGTAGATACCTTAGAAATTAGTTAAATTGTAGTTAGCCTTAGAGGTGTATATATATATATATATATATATATATATAGATTGCCTAGTTCTTTAGATTTCTGTAGAGTTGCTGTGTTAATAGCTGTTACCTTCTAGTGTGGTTTACATAGCTTTTTCTAGATTTACTTTCTGATTGATGCATATTTTTTGTAGTTGATATGGCTGATCAGAGAGAGAAACAAAAGTAAGGGTTTAAAGTGCGGGCAGAAGATGTCAATAACTGACTTGCATGTTAATTGTGTTTATTGTTTAGGGCCAGTCCATCTCCAGGAGGATTGCTCCATTTGCCACTCTTTTAGCAGCAGGATGTTACTGGAGTGCAGGAGAAAACTGGTGGACAGAGGTTTGCTGAAACCAGAATTTCAGGAGTCCTTGGACAAGGCTAACCAGGCTTCCAAATCATAGAAGGGGTCCAAGACCTCTAAAGCTTCATCGGAGCCTAAGTCATCGGCTCCAAGCATTGCTGTTAAGGTGCGGTCACCACCTCCGCAGTCTTCAGAGCCATGCATTGAGCCAGTGTTTCGGAGTCGGTCCCCGATATTGGAGCTGGTCTCCGAAACCTTGAGGTCACCCATCTTGCAATCGGTGGCCTCTTCAATACCTTTGACTCGTTCTTCGAGAACCCTCTACGATGCGGATGTGGACCAAGTGGTGTAGAGAACCCGGCACTGGCCAAATTATTATCGACTTTGACCCAACCAGTTCTGGAGCCAAAGACCATGGTACCTGCTATGACTACTCCTCCTCCGAGCTGAGCTGGGCCTTTGGAGCCGGGGGAGGGGGAACTGATAATTGTGGATCTTCGGAGCCAAGGCCTGTTGCAGTGCTATTGGCTCCGTCAACCTGGACTACTTTGGTACCGTTCATGGAGTCTGGGAGCCGACACTCTCCGGTCGGCTCCGGAGGGGAGAGTCAAACCGATGTGTCAGTTCCGACCCTTCCTCTCGGAGCTTTGTCATGGATGAGCTCGGCTCCTTCCTCTGGGTCAGAGCCAACTGTGTTGGCACTGGGGAGGTTGCCATCTTCTTCGGAACCAGTGGATTCCTCTGGTCGGAGCAGTGGAGCCTTCGATGCTATGAGGAGGGTTATGTCTTCCAAGACTTCCACGTTATCAGGGCCTTCCTCCTCCTCCCCTAAAGTCCCGCTTTCTGCCTCTACATCACAGGTCCCTGTAAAGTGTTGAGACCCATGTTCTACTGAGACCTCATGGGAAGCCCCACTGATGAGGTTCCCAGGAAGAAACTTTGCAAGAGGAGGCATTTGGACTCCCCCCAGGAGTTGATTACATCAGACACTGATTTAGAGGCATCAGAAGGGTATCCACGGTCCCCCTCAGAGGATATCTCCTTTGCTGATATCCTTGAAGTCCTTAAGCAGAGAGGTGACTGGCAGTCCATTAGCCCTACTGATGATGAGTTGGTGCTTCTGAAGGCCTTTGGGTCTCAAACCTCCACCTCCTGGGTGACTTTGCCCTTTGATGAACTAATGGAATTGGTTGCTCGAAGGGTGTGGGAGTCTCCTGATACTATGGAACCTGTCCATCGGAGGCCCAACAAATTTATTGCGTCCCCCCAAGATAAAATGTTCCTCACCAAGGGAGTGCTGGTTGATGCCATGGTGGTGGTGGCAGCCACCAAGAAAGTGATGTCTGAAACCTCTTCTACTATCCATCCTCCTAATAGAGATTCCAGGACTATGGACAGGTATGGGAAACGCATCTTTAGTTCTGCGACTTTTGCTATGCAATAGCTCAACTACTTGACACATTTTTACCCATCTTCAAAGAGATCTTCTAAAAGAGCTTGGAGATACTCTGCAGGGTAGTACAGATGGAGGTGTCTCTGAGAAGGTGACAGCCCAGCTTAACACCCTTAATTCCATAGTTAACTCATCCATGCAGCTCATTTCTTATGCAGCCGATGGTTCGAGTCGGGCAGCGGGTTCAGCAATAGCTCTTCGGATACATTCCTGGATGTGCTTATGCTCTTTTGCAGAAGCCTTCAAGTCTTCCTTCGTTAATACCCCACTTGATGGCTCATGCCTTTTCGGGCCCAATGTCAAGGAGACCCTCACTAGGTGTGAGCAAGATGGAAAGACTATCTGCCATAGGAGTCCATTTTTCCACCCCTACTAGACCGTACCCCAAAGGGCAAAAAGGTGGAAAAATGTGGTTCTGGAGGTCCCAAGGAGCTTTTCAGAACACACGTAGTGAACCCCCCTCCAGGGGCAGAGGTGGGGGTAATAATGGAAGATGCCACCCCAGTGGCATAGGGGGTCTGCAAAACCAGGGTGACAGGGATCAGTTTTTTGGCAAGCCCTACCAGCACTCCTGAAAGGAGGCTCACCTGTCCTACTCTGGAGGCAGTCAGGGGTTGCTTATCTTTGCATCCAGATGCCTGGCTGGAAATTACAAAAGATTCTTGGGTACAAAGCATTGTTACCAGAGGTTAAATCATCCTGTTCTCAGAACCCCCTCCTGTTCGAAGAAAAATCCCAGACGTTCCACCCAGTCTCAGGGATCAAGCAGCCATAGAAATCCAAAGGCTACAGAAAAAGAGAGTCATCCAGCCAGTCCCAGCAGACCAAATAGGATCCGGAACTTACTCGAGATTCTTTTTAGTTCCAAAGAAAACAGGGGACTGGAGGCCCATCTTGGACCTCAGCAGACTCAACACCTTTGTAAAGAAAGAGAAGTTCCGGATGGTCATGCTTCAATCAATCCTTCCGTTCCTAGGAACGGGTGAGTGGATGTGCTCTATAGATCTCAAGGATGCGTACTATCATATCAAAATGGCAAGACTATCCAGAGATCACTTGCGTTTCTGGCTGGGAGCCAGACACTACCAGTTCTGAGCACTGCCCTTTGGTCTCACAACAGCCCCCAGAGTGTTTACCAAATGCATGGCAGTGGTTACGGCTCACCTGAAGCGTCTAGGATTCCGAGTGTTTCTGTATCTGGACAACTGACTCCTTACCACCACCTCCAGGCATCATCTAATTCTATCCAGGGATCACACTCTCAATCTGTGCTCTCAGTTAGGAATAACTATAAATTTCGACAAGTCTGTGTTGTCACCATCGCAGCACATCTCCTTTATCGGAGCAGACATAGACACCACCACTGCCATGGTAAAATTGCCACTGGACAGAATAGTCACTCTTTGAAACCAGGTATTAGACATTCTGACGAGGAAAAAAGTACCAGCCTCTCAAGTGTTGAAACTACTAGGTACCATGGCAGCTACGCTCATAGCAGTCCCTCTGGGGCATATGCACATGAGAATATTTCAACTGTTGCTCTTCACCCAGTGGTCTTACCAACAACTTCCAATGTCATTCTTGATAATGATTACAGATTCTTGCCGAAAGGATCTTCTTTGCTGGTTAACCAGCCACCAGGTAACAGTAGGTTGCCCATTTGTTCTGCCCCCGCCGTCAGCCACAGTGATAAAAAGATGCTTCTCTGATGGGGGGGGGGGCTTTCTCAGGGAAGGACAGCCCAAGGCACCTGGTCAGAAACAGAATCACAGTTGCACATCAGTGTCCTGGAGTTGAGAGCAGTGCTTTTGGAGTTGCAGTACTTCCATGACTCTCTACTTCTGGGGACGATTGCGATCCAGACCGACAACATGTCTATGTTCTGGTATATCAACAAACAAGGGGAACCAAGTCTTACCCCTTATGTTGAGAGGCCTTGAGAATTTGGCAGTGGGCTGTATCCACTGTGTGCTTTCTGATAGCAATGCACATCCAGGGGAAATCCAACGTGATCGCGGACAAACTGAATAGAGCCATTCTGATGCGTGCGAGTGGTCCCTCAAAGACGAGGTTGCAGAGATGAGTTTCTGTAGATGGGGCCAGCCTTCCTGTGATCTGCTTACATCCCCTATGAATGCCAAATGCAGAAGCTACTTTGCCCTGAATCCCCCACCAGGGGACAGCCCAAGGGACTCGCTCATACACGATTGGCCCCCGGGACTGCTATATGCATTTCCACCAACTCCCCTGATTCCGAAATTCTTACAGAAAGCCAAAGCCCTGGGGGGGACTGTAATTTTAATAAATAGACCACACAAAAACTGCTTCAAACCACAAAGAAGAAATACAGGAATGGTCCGTAATCAGGAACTGCAAACTGGCATCAACCACAAGAAGGACGACAGTTTACCTAGGTTTCGTCTTTATTCACAGACTTCTTCAGAACAAAAACTTGTACAAACTTAAGGCAATAAATACACTCCCACTAATTAAATTCAATTAATTTCAATTAAATCTAATTAAGCATACCCATCTCCCAATAAAATATTGAACAAGCCTAAACCTCAAGTTTAAAATACTTGCAAACATATAATGTACACCTAATATTCTCATCTAAAACCACTAACTATGTATTATCAATACAATATATGTAATATATGATATATGGAAATGAATCCTAAATTTTAATAAATACATGAAACAAAAGATTGACTACACATAAAAACAATAATAAATCACAATATATCTCAACTAATTTTGAACCCCTAAAAGTAATAACTGGCAAATATAAATAAAAATGTTAAATATGGAAATAAAACTGTAAATGTAAACATAATAATAAGTGAATGATATAATAAACCATTTTAAATTTTATTACATGAAATCCAATAAAAAATGTATCAATTGAAAATATATCAATTCATCCCATGATATGTTTTAACTTTAAAATGGGGGCAATACTTATATTGTCATTGATGCCTGGGAACACTGTGGCGTCCAACCTCAACTGCCACTTCATTTCACATATGTCAAGGTGTACATCTAAAACTCCACCTTGACTATCTTTTTTGATATGCTGTATCACACAAAATTTTAATTGATGCCCAGTATTTTGTTCTATACGTCTGACTAATGCATTAGTGTTTCTCATATGTTTAATATCCAAAATATGCTCACTGATTCTTTCTTTAAAAGATCTACAAGTTTTTCCTACATAAAAAGCTGAGCATTGGCAACATTTGGCTAAATAAACAACATTTGTGGTGTAACAATCAAAATGCCCATGTAAACCAATAGGCACGTTAGCCACTACTATTTTTGAACCTGTAACCAAAATGTACTGGCACATGTTACATCTCCCACACTTAAAGTTACCCTTAGCCCTACTTGAATTACCTGTATCACCCATACAACATCCTCCCTTTTCAAACAGTTGCTTGAAAGATCTTCCCTTCCTATATACATATTTTGGAGGGTTGTTTAACTTACTTCATACATTATTATCCAGTCTCAACAACCTCCAATTATTATGTATAATGTCCACTATATACTTAGTATCATAGGAATATGTGGTGATGAAATATATGTCAGATTCACCTGTTCCAGTACCATTTTTATACTGTCATCTGTACCATTTTTTGCAATACTACTCCCCCTTTCAATTTTTGGATTTATATTATTACTATTAATGTTATTATTCATTAAAGAATTCACATTACTATTCATGGTTAATAATGCCATATAAGTACCATCATTCCTTTTCCGTATTACTTCATCACCAATGGAATCACACAAAATGGTAGGATACCCTCTCTTAATAAACATACCCTTTATAAATTCCACCTCACTAAAAAAATCTCGTTCCTCACTAACCATTCTGGCTGCCCTAACCATATGACCTTTTACTATGGCCTTCTTCTGATGGCTAGGATGCCAGCTATGAGAATTCAGATATGAGTTTGAAAAGGTGGGCTTTCTATAAATACCACAAGTCAAACATTTCCTAACTTTATCAACCTTCAACTGAACATCTAAGTATGACAATTCGTCCTTACTAAATTCAAAAGTGAACTTAAAAAACTGCACTGTATCATTTATATAATCAATAAACATTTTCATTTTTTCAACACCACCCTCCCAGATCACAAAAATATCATCCAAAAAACGGGTATAGTGCTGAATATATTGCTTATATTCACTAGCAAACACATACTCATGTTCCCAAAACGACATTGTATAGTTAGCATATATGGGGGCACAGGCAGCCCCCATTTCCACTCTTGTATTTTGCTTAAAATAACGCCCTTCAAAAAATATGTAGTTATTATCTAATACAGCTTCCATTAGAGTAACAAACACATTAATACGGTCATGATCATACATCCCAGTCTTTCCTAATTGACATTCTAACCATTGCAATCCAATATCACTTGGAATTACCGAAAAAAGATTACAAACATCAATAGCCAACAAGACTGTATGTTCGCTAAGCCTAACTGTTTTGAGCTTCTCCAGAAAATGCCATGAATCCTTTGTAATGTAATCAAATTTCTTTATGCCTTTCTGTAAATGAAAATGCAAAATTCTACTAATAAAACATGTCTTACTTCTCTTCCCATCAATAATAGGCCTAAATTTGACATTGTCCAACCCCTTATGCAATTTTGGAATTCAAAAAATGCTGCTGACCATTGGAAAATAATTTTTTAAATAATAATACTCAAGACTCGTCAATTTGGCCTTGCATTAAAAGATCTTCTATCAGCAAATCTATTTTAGAATATGCTATATGCACCTGATTCAAACTACTTTCCTCATAAGTGTCATCCCCTAACATACTTAACATATAGTCAATGTAATCATTTCTGTCCATAATAACCGTACCACTACCTTTATCAGGCTTCATGAACCTGAGAGTTTTGTCATTAATTAATTCTTTTAATAATTTTTGTTCATCTTCATTTAAGTTGTTGGCCCTATCATATGCCCTATTTTCAATACAGTTCCTATTTTTCTTCAGGTATTCCCTTATATCTAACTCACAAATCTTCTCATAAAATGCAACTATTCCATTTAAAGGGGGATTAACTTTACTTGGCTTTCTTAACTCAATTCCACCTTGTTCCGTTGTATTTTCAAAAAACATTTTGAGGTTGATTCTCCTAGTCAACATTTTTAAATCGATCAACATCTCATTTAAGTTCCCCCTCATTACTGGAATGAATGAGGAACTTTTTGAAAGTAACTCCGCATGTTTGTTATTTATTTCTTTGCTAGAATAATTATAAACTCGATAGTCACCAAATGTGTTAGGGACAACAGATGGATTACTTATTGTTACAGCATTATCAGCCCCATGCATGGCATCAATGACTTCCAATAATTGACTTAATTTCCCATCCCTACTAACATTAGTCAATGTTAGTTGACTCAAATTCATGAAACTGTCATTAACATCTAAACAACTGGGGCTCATAGAAAAATGCCCTTTAAATACATCATCAACATCACAATTTCCAACTTCCTCCATCTGTTGATCAAATACAATTAAATTTTCAACATCAGCGGTAACCCTACTATTAGTAGATTCAAAAACTGGGTAAATACTCAGTTCAACTATCGACTCAGTTAATTTATTGACACTCGAACCACTAGAAGACAAAACATCCTTTAAATGGAATAGTTGCATTTTATGAGAAGATTTATGAGTTAGATATAAGGGAATACCTGAAGAAAAATAGGAACTGTATTGAAAATAGGGCATATGATAGGGCCAACAACTTAAATCAAGATGAACAAAAATTATTAAAAGAATTAATTAATGACAAAACTCTCAGGTTCATGAAGCCTGATAAAGGTAGTGGTATGGTTATTATGGACAGAAATGATTACATTGACTATATGTTAAGTATGTTAGGGGATGACACTTATGAGGAAAGTAGTTTGAATCAGGTGCATATAGCATATTCTAAAATAGATTTGCTGATAGAAGATCTTTTAATGCAAGGCCAAATTGACGAGTCTTGAGTATTATTATTTAAAAAATTATTTTCCAATGGTCAGTAGCATTTTTTGAATTCCAAAATTGCATAAGGGGTTGGACAATGTCAAATTTAGGCCCATTGTTGATGGGAAGAGAAGTAAGACATGTTTTATTAGTAGAATTTTGCATTTTCATTTACAGAAAGGCATAAAGAAATTTGATTACATTACAAAGGATTCATGGTGGGCGGCCACGGTGGTGCAGTGGTTAGCATTGCCGCCTCACAGCAAGAGGTTCTCCGGTTCGATCCTCGGCTGGGGTGCCTTCTGTGTGGAGTCTGCATGTCCTCCCTGTGGTCGCGTGGGTTTCCTCCGGGTGCTCCGGTTTCCTCCCACATCCCAAAGACATGCTCCAGGTGGATTGGATACTCTAAATTGGCCCTAGGTGTGCGTGTGAGTGTGCCTTCTGTGGAAGGTTGGGCGCCGGGCTGGCAACTCGACACCGTAAAACTCCACTGCCATTCAATGTGCGGACATGGTGATCCGCTGTGGCGACCCCTAACCAGGAAAAAGCCGAAAGAAGAAGAAGAAGACAAAGGATTCATGGCATTTTCTGGAGTAGCTCAAAACAGTTAGGATTAGTGAACATACAGTCTTGTTGGCTATTGATGTTTGTAATCTTTTTTCGGTAATTCCAAGTGGTATTGGATTACAATGGTTAGAATGTCAATTAGGAAAGACTGGGATGTATGATCAAGACCGTATTAATGTATCTGAAGTAGGAACTTCATTTGTCAGCAACCTTTGGGATACGGATCCAATCTCGGATCCAAGCCGGCAACTTTTACCACAGCATAGATCTGAGCTCCTAGCTCCTCCCTTTACCCATAATCCCCTGCCAACCCTAACTGACCTCAGATCTAGTTTGCCATGCTTCAAGCCAACAAGCTGGATTTTGAGCTCCTGGCATTTGGAAGGTTTTTTGTGAAAAAAAGCTAAGAAATTGTGTATTTTCTTGTGTGATTGAGTGGGTTTGTGTAGATTCCCTCTTAAATATCTATTTTTGTTAAAAATTATTTTCCTCCCTACTCTCGCTGTTTCGTAGTGTGTGTTTGTGGTGTGTTAGGGGCCTAGTGAGTGTGGTTTACGTTCGATATGTCGGAGGCCCCTAAAGCCATCTTTTCAAAATGTACCGAGTGTGGCCATAAGCTCTCGCCGGCAGATGGCCACACCTGGTGCGTTAGGTGCCTTGGGGTTGAACATCTTTCTTTGGGATGCATGATTTGTGCAGCGTTCAACCCCAGGGCACTTAAGGACCGGAGATCGAAGCTGATTCTGGTGGGCCTTTTGCCCCCGGACTCGGCTCCGACCTTCGGTTCTTCGGTGGCCGCTACCCAGTCCTTGGTAGCGACCACCCCTGCCTCCCTTCCTCCCGTCAGGACTCAACCTCCCATTTTGGCTCCGGAGGATAGGGAGGCCGGAAAAACCAAAAGGAAGGAGAAGCACCATAAGCGGCGGGCCGAGGACTCTTCCTCGGCCCCGCCCGCCAAGCGGGCTTCTCCATCCAGGGTTTCTGGATCGCCTCCTCCTCAGCTCCGGTCCCCTTGTTTTTCACCAGGCCCTGGGGAGGAGGCAACCCGGTCCCCGTCAAGGTCATCGAGGCATCACTCTAGGTCTGCCTCGGTGGCCTCTTCGAGGTCTACATTTAGTATGTCAGATGCAGACATGGACCGGATGATGAGGAGGTTCATCCAGGCCCAGCTGCAGATGGGAGTGCTCTTGCCCCCCCCCCCCTCTGGGGGGGAGCTCGCCCCCTTTTTTTGCCCCAATCGCTCCTTCTCCGTCCCGCTTACCGGGTTCGGAGCTCGCGGAGCCGAGCCGCGTCAGATCCGGGGGTGTGTCGGAGCCGACAGTACTAGTTACTTCGGCTCCGACTGGTCCCTCGAGTTTGTCGGATCCGACCTCTCGGAGCCGTGGGCAGAGCTTCGGATCCGAGGGACTTTGTGTGACTTCGGCTCCGTCCCGGTCGGAGCACACGGGTCCTTCGGATCGAGGGTCTCAGCCCCGGATCTGGTCCCCACTTCAGATCCGAGTGGGAGCCGACTCTCGGAGCCGATTGAGAGTAGCTCCCCCTCGGCTTTTGCGGTGGTGGAAAGGGCACTGTTGAGTGTATCCGGACCCCTGGTCCTGGCTTCGGCTCCTCCCTGCACTCCCTCTCAGCTGGTCCGGGCTCCCATCACCCGGCCTTCGGGACAGCCTGCTTCAACATCTCTGGGTGTTCCTGTGGAACGTGATATTGCTGGTGAGTCTTCCTCGGACAGCCCCCCCGAAGAGGTCCCTCACAAAGCCAAGTGTAAGAGGAGGCACATGGACTCCCCTGAATCCCTTACTGAAGATACGGACTTAGATGAAGGGGAAGGCTCCCCAAGGTCAGCCCCTGAGGATGTCTCCTTTGGAGACATCATGGAGATGCTCAGGATTAGGGGGGGGTGGTCTGCCCCCAAGGCTTCCTTCGATGAGCCCGTATTCCTAGAGGCGTTTGAAGCAGGGCCATCTACCTCTTGGGTGTCCCCTCTCCCCGATCCCCTGGTGGACCTTATTGCCACCAGGCCTTGGAAGGAGCCGGACACTGTGGAGCCTATCCCCAAGTGCCCAGACAGGATCCTGAGTCCCCCTGCTGAGAGAACCCACTGGAGCAGAGGTCCCCCTGTGGATGCCATGTTGGTGGCGGCGGCCACCAAGAGAGAGCTGGCTCAGGAGAGCTCTGTGGTCCACCCTCCGAGTAAGGACTCTCAAGCGATGGACCACCTGGGGAAGCGGGTCTTTAGTTCATCAACCTTCTCCATGAGAGCGCTGAACTATATGGCACACGTCATCTGGATGCAGCGGGATCTAATAAAAGAATACGCTGCATCCCCCCCAGAGTCCATGTCGGAAGGAGACAAGCATCTGTACTCCTCCCGAATGTCTACTCTACGCTCAGTTTCTAATACCTCTATGCGGCTCTTGTCACACGCCACTGAAGGAGCCACTAGAGCCAGCGGAGCCGGCCTGGTAATCAGGCGTCAGGCCTGGCTCCGACACTATGACTTCTTGGAACCCTTTAAGGCATCATTCGCGAATGCCCCCTTTGATGGTTCTGCGCTTTTTGGCAAAACCATTCACGACACCTTAGTCCAGAGTGAGAAAGACGGGAAGACATTGTCTGCCATCGGAGTCCACTTCTCTGCTCCCCAGAGGTCCTTTTCTAAGAACCAAAAGGATCAGAAGAAGATGTGGTTCCGAAAATCACATCAGTCTCAGTCTGCTCCGGACAACCAGTCCTCTCGTGGCAGAGGAGGACAGGGAGGACGCCACCCAAGAGGCAGAGTGGTTCCCAGAAACTTTGGGTCCAGAGAACCCTTCTCTGAGAGGCCCACGCAGAACCCCTGAGGGGTTGTCCGGCTGCGCCACTCTGGAGGCAGTCGGGGTGCGTCTTTCGAAGCACCTAGCAATGTGGGAGTCCATAACAACAGATCACTGGGTGCTTTGCATCATATCCAGAGGTTACCAAATTCCCTTTATTGTAACCCCCAAAATCAGAAGCCTCCCCGACGTACCACCCAATCAGAGGGAGGCAGCTGCTACGGAAATTCAGCAGCTTTTACAAAAAAGAGCCATCCAACCCGTCCCCCCAGATCAGTTCGGATCGGGGTTTTACTCCAGGTTCTTTCTGGTGCCAAAAAAGATGAGGGACTTGAGACCCATTCTCGATCTCTCTCTCCTGAACTTGGCAGTACCCAAAGAAAAGTTCTGAATGGTCACCTTACAATCTATTCTCTCCCTATTACGGGAGAATGATTGGATGTGCTCAATAGACCTCAAGGATGCGTACTACCACATTCTGGTGGACAGACGCTCCAGGAGGTTCCTCCGCTTCTGGCTGGGAGCCAGTCATTTCCAGTTCAGGGCCGTTCCCTTCGGTCTCACCTCAGCCCCCAGGGTGTTCACCAAAGTCTTGGCGGTCATAGCGGCCCACCTGAGGCTTCAGGGAATTCAGGTCTTTCCATACCTGGACGACTGGCTCCTCATCGCCCCAACAAGGCATCTGCTCTGTTCAGGCAGGGATTACTTCCTCGACCTTGCTCCACCTCTAGGGTTAACTATCAACATGACCAAATCTTCTCTAGTCCCCTCACAGGTGATAGATTTTATAGGGGCCAGATTGGATTCCAGGATAATGCTTGCCTTCTTAACTCCCGATCGGCTTCAGAACCTGAGGTTGCATGTCAAGGCCATTCTCATTCTTTCTGCTCCACCTGCGGAATTGATCCTGAGGGCTCTAGGGTCCATGGCAGCAGCTATTCCTCTACTACCCCTAGCCCGCCTAAATATGAGGGTACTGCAATGGACCCTCCAAGTACAATGGTCCCTGTCTCGCAATTCCCTGTCTCATCCTATTCCCCTAAGCAGAGCTTGCAGAACGTCGCTCATGTGGTGGCTCCAGTCCCCGAGTCTCCACATGGGATGACCATTTTCGATGCCTTCCCCCGTCACCACAGTGACCATGGACGCCTCTCGCCTGGGGTGGGAGGGCACTGTTCAGGCAGAACGGTCCAAGGCACGTGGAACGACATAGAGACCTCCTTGCATATCAATGTCCTAGAGATGAGGGCGGTGCTTTTGACGTTGCAGGCACTTCACAGCCTTCTACCGATTGGGACAATTGCAGTACAGACGGACAACATGTCAGTTGTCTGGTACATCAACAAACAGGGGGGAACCAGGTCTTATCCCCTTTGTCGCGAGGCCATGAGAGTGTGGGAATGGGCGATTTCCACCAACCGCTTTCTTATTGCAACGCACATTCCGGGACGGTCCAACATCCTAGCAGACAGGCTCAGTCATTCGATCCTGACTCCGTACGAATGGTCTCTCAATCCCCTAGTAGCGAAACAAATATTTGCCCTATGGGGGCAACCCTGTTGCGATCTTTTTGTCTCTCCTTCAAATACCAAATGCAACAGTTACTTCGCTCTAATTCCCCATGAAGGGGAGTCCCCGAGAGACTCTCTAGTACATGCTTGGCCTCCCAGTCTCCTTTACGCTTACCCTCCGTTGCCCATGATGCTGAAACTCCTACAGAAAGCCAGTCAGCTGGGGAGCAAAATGATCCTCATTGCCCCATTCTGGCCTCGTCAAACATGGTTCCCGTACCTGTGGTCTCACCTAATTCATCCACCATGGATTCTGGATCCACTCCCGGATCTCATTACCCACCCTCTGGGTCTCCAGGCCCCCAACCTGGTCAACCTCAAGCTGACGGCTTGGTTGCTCCAGTTCCACTCCTGATTAGGACTCCCGGAATCTCCTCACCAGTCAAAGCCATCCTAGTAGCAGCACATAAACCTTCCACCAGAAGAGTCTACCGAAGCAAGTGGAAACGTTTTTCAATCTGGGCAGAGCACCATCACTTGGATCCTTTCACGGCGCCTCTCACGTCGGTTTTGGAGTTCTTAACTACCCTTTTTCATCAAGGAGCTAGCTGCTCTACAGTCAAGGTACAACTGGCAGCGATTTCGCATTATCATGTAGGGCATGAATCAGGCCCTCTGATGACTGCTAAGCTTTGTAAAGCTTTCCTCAAGGGTACTTTCCTTCTCAGACCTCCAGTCAGGGAGGTAGTACCCCCATGGGATTTGTCTTTGGTTCTCCAAGCCTTGACTAGCCCCCCTTTCGAGCCGGCGGCCACGGTTAATCTTAAATATCTCTCTTGGAAAATGGCCTTCTTAGTGGCCATTACGTCAGCTAAAAGGGTTTCTGAACTTCAGGCTCTATGTGTTAAGCCGCCTTATTTATCCTTCCATCCGGATAGAGTTTACCTCAGGATCAATCCGTCCTTTCTGCCTAAGGTGTCTTCAGAAGCTAATATTAATCAATCCATTAATCTTCCCGTGTTCTTTCCCCATTACCAGAGCAAAGGAGAATATAAACTGCATTCCTTGGATGTGCACAGACAATTACGTTTTTATACTCATCGAACTGCTGGTCATAGGCAATCTGACCAGTTGTTTGTCTCCTTTGCCAAAACAAGTTTAGGCAAGTCAATCTCTAAAGTTACACTATCACGGTGGATATCTAATTGTATCCTCTTAGCATACCAGAGTTCGGGAAGGCCTGCACCTCAAGGGGTTCGAGCTCATTCTACTAGGGCCGTTGCTGCTTCGGCGGCTTTTAAATCTAGGGTTCCCTTAGATGATATTTGTTCCGCAGCCACTTGGGCCTCATCTCATACCTTTATCAGCCATTACAAACTGGATGTTGTCTCCAGAGGTAGGGCGTCCTTTGGCTCTGCAGTGCTCCGGAATGTCCTTCCATAAAGACCACCCAGGATTCAGGTAGCTGGGGACTCTGTCCCAAAGGTTGCTGACAAATGACATTCCTACTTCAGATTTAGAAGTTATGTACTCACCATAATGTTCCATCTGAGTAGGTATCTTCATTTGTCTACAACCAATCCCCCCTCCTTCCCCCTGACATTTAGGATCTGTCTTGGATTAGCCCCTTCCGGGGCACCTTTACATTGCTTATATCGGGCAAACTTGATCTGAGGTCAGTTAGGGTTGGCAGGGGATTATGGGTAAAGGGAGGAGCTAGGAGCTCGGATCTATGCTGTGGTAAAAGTTGCCGGCTCGGTTCCGAGATTGGATCCGTATCCCAAAGGTTGCAGAGAAATGAAGATACCTACTCAGATGGAACGTTACATAACTTCTAAGTTTGTTACTCTAATGGAAGCTGTATTAGATAATAACTACATATTTTTTGAAGGGCATTATTTTAAGCAAAATACGGGAGTGGCAATGGGGACTGCCTGTGCCCCCATATATGTTAACTATATAATGTCCTTTTGGGAACAGGAGTATGTGTTTGCTAGTGAATATAAGCAGTATATGCAGCACTATACCCATTTTTTGGATGATATTTTTGTGATCTGGGAGGGTGGTGTTGAAAAAATGAAAATGTTTATTGATTATATAAATGATACAGTGCAGTTTCTTAAATTCACTTTTGAATTTAGTAAGGATGAATTGTCATACTTAGATGTTCAGTTGAAGGTTGATAAAGTTAGGAAATGTTTGAATTCTGGTATTTATAGAAAGCCCACCTTTTCAAACTCATATCTGAATTCTCATAGCTGGCATCCTAGCCATCAGAAGAAGGCCATAGTAAAAGGTCAGATGGTTAGGGCAGCCAGAATGGTTAGTGAGGAACGAGATTTTTTTAGTGAGGTGGAATTTATAAAGGGTATGTTTATTAAGAGAGGATATGCTACCATTTTGTGTGATTCCATTGGTGATAAAGTAATATGGAAAAGGAATGATGGTACTTATTTGGCATTATTAACCATGAATAGTAATGTGAATTCTTTAACGAATAATAACATTAATAGTAATAATATAAATCCAAAAATTGATAGGGGGAGTAGTATTGCAAAAAATGGTACAGATGACAGTATAAAAAAATGGTACTGGAACAGGTGAATCTGACATATATTTCATCACCACATATTCCTATGATACTAAGTATATAGTGGACATTATACATAATAATTGGAGGTTGTTGAGACTGGATAATAATGTATGGAGTAAGTTAAACAACCCTCCAAAATATGTATATAGGAAGGGAAGATTTTTCAAGCAACTGTTTGAAAAGGGAGGATGTTGTATGAGTGATATAGATTATTCAAGCAGGGCTAAGGGTAACTTTAAGTGTGGGAGATGTAACATGTGCCAGTACATTTTGGTTACAGGTTCAAAAATAGTAGTGGCTAATGCGTCTATTGGTTTACATGGGCATTTTGATTGTTACATCAAAAATGTTGTTTATTTAGCCAAATGTTGCCAATGCTCAGCTTTTTATGTAGGAAAAACTTGCAGATCTTTTAAAGAAAGAATCAGTGAGCATATTTTGGATATTAAACATATGAGCAACACTAATGCATTAGTCAGACATATAGAACAAAATATTGGGCATCAATTCAAATTTTGTGTGATACAGCATATCAAAAAAGATAGTCAAGGTGGAGTTTTAGATGTACACCTTGACATATGTGAAATAAAGTGGCAGTTGAGGTTGGACGCCACAGTGTTCCCAAGCATCAATGACAATATAAGTATTGCCCCCATTTTAAAGTTAAAATATATCATGGGATGAACTGATATATTTTCAATTGATATATTTTTTATTGGATTTCATGTAATAAATTTTAAAATGGTTTATTATATCATTCACTTATTATTATGTTTACATTTACAGTTTTATTTGCATATTTAACATTTTTAGTTATATTTGTCGGTTATTAATTTTAGGGGTTCAAAATTAGTTGAGATACATTGTGATTTATTATTGTTTTTATGTGTAGTCAATCTTTTGTTTCATGTATTTATTAAAATTTAGGATTCATTTTCATATATAATATATTACATATACTGTATTGATAATACATAGTGGTTTTATATGAGAATATTAGGTGTACATTATATGTTTGCAAGTATATTAACTTGAGGTTTAGGCTTGTTCAATATTTTATTGGGAGATGGGTATGCTTAATTAGATTTAATTGAAATTAATTGAATTTAATTAGTGGGAATGTATTTATTGCCTTAAGTTTATACAAGTTTTTGTTCTGAAGAAGTCTGTGAATAAAGATGAAACCTAGGTAAACTGTCGTCCTTCTTGTGGTTGATGCCAGTTTGCAGTTCCTGATTACGGACCATTCCTGTGTTTCTTCTTTGTGGACTGTAATTTTAATAGCCCCGTTTTGGCCTCGGCAGATTTGGTTTCCCTTCCTTCGACTCTATCATCTGGAGGAACCTTGGATTCTGGACCCAGTTCCAGATCTGACGCATTCATCAGGGGCTCTATATCCCTGTCTTCATTCCCTCAGATTGACAGCTTGGCTGCTCCGATTCCCAACTTAGCCAGGTCACACCACTTTTCCTCAGAGGTACAGCATATTCTTGTAACTTCTCATAAAGCTTTCACTAGAAAGTTGTATGCCAGTAAATGGAAGTGATTTGCTTTTTGGGCCTCCCAGAATAATATTGACCCTTACATTGCCCCAGTTGCTAATATTCTGGAATTTCTGACTAAGCTTTTTCATGAAGGTGCTGTAGTTGCCACAATAAGAGTTCAATTGGCTGCAATTTCGAATTTCCACCTCGGATCTGAAGGTTCTAACCTAATGTCTCGCAGACTATGTAGGGCCTTCTTAAAGGGTACCATTCATCTTAGACCACCTGTTAGACAACCCTTTACTCCCTGGAATCTGAATTTTGTGCTGTCACAGATTATTCTTCCTCCCTTTGAGCCTGCATCATCCTGCCATTTAAAAATTTCTCTCTTGGAAAACATTTTTCTTGGTAACCATTACCTCAGCACGTAGAGTGTCCGAACTTCAGGCCGTATCTATCAAACCCCCTTATTTGGTGTTCCATCCTGACAGAGTGTCACTGAGGACTAACCCTTCCTTCCTTCCAAAGGTGTGTTCTGTAACTAACCTGAATCAAACTATCGAACTCCCAACTTTTTTCAGTAACCATTCTAACAAGTTGGAGTATATGTTGCATAAGCTTGATGTTCACAGACAATTAAGATTCTATTTGGACAGAATAAAGGAATTCAGGGAAACAGAGCAACTCTTTGTTTCTCATGCTGACACTAAGAAAGGGCTACCAGTATCCAAAGTTGCTCTTTCCAAATGGTTAACTGACTGCATAAAATTTACATATTCTTCAGTGAATCAACCATTAGAACAAGGTGTGAAAGCACACTCCACTAGGGCTGTTTCTACTTCTTCAGCTTATGCGTCTCAGTTGCCTTTGGACACTATATGTGCAGCTGCCACTTGGTCTAAGCTGCATACCTTTATCACTCATGACAAAGGAGATAGGGCCTCCAGGGACAGGGCTTCCTTTGGTTCCACTGTCCTCAGGAATATACTCCCGTGAGCCACCCAGGATTAGGGTGCTTGGGATGCTACCCATGTGTAAGAAATGAATGGTGAGATTTAACAACTTCACATAAAGAAGACCTTTCTAAACATACTGGAAAATATTAATATACAACCAAACACCATAATACTGGGTGATTTCAACTACCCTGCCATTAACTGGGAAAACTACTCGTGCACCAATACCTTTGCCCAACGGTTCTTGGAATTCATAAATTCCAATGCCCTTGATTCAAGAATCCATAGTCCCACCAGGGGCTCCAATATCCTAGATCTGGTCATTACCAACATGGGAAATGGATGCTCCACACCTATGGTCTCCCCCTCGTTAGTCAAGACAGACCATAAGCTAATCACCCTTAACACCAACATCCCACCCGCACCCCCCAGTAAGGAAACCTCCATAAAAAACTTCTCCAAGCCCAACTTCATGCTACTCAAGTCAAAAGTTACAAACTTCATGACACCCATGCAGATGGGACCTGAAAGTTTGACTGCTGAGTCATACACTAAGGCACTGTACGAGCACATCCACTCATGCATGAATCGTGCCATCCCAAATAGAACCAAGATGCTCTCCTACAAAAAAAGGAAGCCGATCTGGAGGTCTCCTGCCATAAACAAACTTTACAACAAAACGAAAAAACTGTTGCAGAAAAGAGGAAAATCCCAGTATGCAAAAAAACTCCCTTACCAGCCTCAGTAAGAAGCTGAGATCCCTCATAAAATCCTCCAAAGCTAGTTACGAAAATAAAATTGCCAAAGATTCCAAAGACAACCACAAGGCATTCTATAACTAAGTCAAGAATCTAAATGGCAATGCTAAGATCTGCTCTGAGCTACAACAGAATGGCATTAAATATACAGATCCCAAGGATATTGCCAATATCCTGGCAGATCGATTCAGTGCCAACTTCACCCCCCTCTCACCCCCTAAATGGCCATCTCAATACTGGAAGATTGCCAAATTCTGGTAATAACGGCCACACAGGTAAAAAAGCACTCTCCAAAGCTAAGAATACAGCATCCATGGGACCAGATGACATCCCGGGTTGTGTACTACATGAACTACAAAATGAACTGGCACCTCACCTAAGTGTCATGTTTAATCATACCCTCACCTCAGGCTTCATGCCCACTGAGTGGCGCACCGCTACAGTTATCCCACTCCACAAGGGGGGATCCACCTTGGATCCCGGCAACTACCGCCCCATCAGTCTGACGAGCCTGATCTGCATGGCCATGGAACGTATTATCATGGAACTTATAAACAAAGACATTGGCAACCTTAAAACACTGGACCCCACCCAGTTTGGGTTCATGAAAGGCCGATCTTGTCTCCTGAACCTTATTGACTTCTTTGAATCAGTCTCCAGAGGTGTGGACGAGAGTAAGGCAGTCCACACAGCCTATCTGGACCTCGCCAAGGCCTTTGACACCATCCCCTACTCTGGAATCATAGATAAACTTACTAAGCTGGGCATTAATCCCTACGTCACTCGATGGGTTGCCAACTGGCTTACTGACAGAACCCACACTGTAAAAGTAGCTGACTCCAAATCTAGCTCCAGACAAGTGACAAGTGGAGTACCTCAGGGTTCAGTCCTGGGACCTCTCTTGTTTGGCATCTACTTCTCTGAAGTACAGGCCAACACTAAGGGACTCTGGCTAACAAAGTTCGCAGATGACTGCAAACTGGGAGCCATTATTGAATCCCCAGATGATGTGGATACTCTACAAAAGGGCCTTACAGAAACAGATGCTTGGTGCCAGAGCCATGGGCTCAAGCTCATTGCCAAGAAATGTATAGTTATCCCCTTTGGGAAAAAATGTACCCGTGAATTATCCCATAGGTGGCAGTACACTAAACGCCGAAAGTGTGATAAGAGACTTAGGGACACAGGTGGACAGTGGTCTCACCTTCAATAACCACATCGCCACAACAGTCAGGAAATCCTAATATGTGGCACACCTCATCACTAAGGGCTTTTCATCCAGAAAAAAGGAGGTCATTGTCCCACTGTACTCATCCCTCATTAGACCCATTATAGAATACAATGCCCCATTTGGTATGTACCTCTCAAGACATCTGCAACAACTGGAAAGGCCGCAGAAATGCCTCACTAAAAGAATCACAGGCCTAAAGCAGATGCCCTATGCTGACCCCCTTACAAAACTCCAGCTATACTCTGTCGCATATTGTCTACTCCAAGGCAGTCTCTGCTTAACATACAAGGCCATGTCAAACCCAGAGGTGTTGGACATGCTATACTTAAAGAAATCCCAATCCCTCAGAGCCACATGCTCCAGGGATCTAAATCTAGTAATTACAATAAATAAAACATGCTGGAGGGATAGGTACCTGACCCAGAGGCTCCCCAGACTCTGGAATAGACTGCCCATACATGTCAAGCAGAGCACCTCTTTGGCCCTCTTCAAAAGGAACCTTGATGAGTGGATGGGAGAAAGGAAATTAACCCCGGGGATCATGTCAATTTCCCTGCTAGACAGGGGTACAGGGAAGTAAATAGTGTGGGGAAAAAATAGCCGGGGAATTGCTATGGCTAGGCTTGTATAAGCCCTAGGGCCGATAGCCTAGTACCAACCTATGAACCTATGTACTTACGATAACGTTCCATGTGAGTTGTTCATCTTGCCTTCATTCTTACATTCCCACCTGCCATCCCCCTCCAGGTTTCTTGAAGAACGAGTAAGATGTGTGGTTTGCTGAGTCTTGTTATGCCATTTCTTACTCCGGCTGGAGTACCTGTTAGGTGTTATATATGTTACATGCTGGGATCAGCAAACTAGATCTGAGGTGAGACAGATAGCATCATGGGATAGGGACTTGGCCTTGAGCTACTCTAAGATCTTGAGCTTGTGAAAGTGGCCGACTTGGAGCCAATGGATTGGCTCCGAACCCATGTGTAAGAATGAAGGCGAGATAAACAACTCACATGGAACGTTATGGTAAGTACATAACTTCTTTTTTTCATAAAATCAGAAGAAAATATAGCACCTTGCATGTAAGCTATAGGAAATAGGAGAAATAACCAATCTCTGTACAAACCGAATTTATATAAATAGTTTTTAAACGATCTCAAAAGAAGAATTATATAATTTGATCTAAAATTCTGAGATGAATAAGTAGAAAATTAGTCTTTTAAGATCCAGATAAAAGAGTTATTAAACAGCATTAATTTCTGTGATTTATTATTGTTTATTGCATTACTCATTAATATTTCTAGAATATTCTTCCACTTAGCTATGTATTTGATGTATATATATATATATATATATATATATATATATATATATATATATATATATATATATATATATATATATATATATGAAGAGAAATGAATTTAGCCATTGTAGAGACTGAGTATATTTCCAAATGAGGCAAAGCTATACCTCCATTTTTCCAGTTTTTCATAGGTTCATAGGTAGGTACTAGACTATCGGCCCAAGGGCCTACGTAAGCCTAGCCAACAAGGTTCCCTGGCTTACGCCACCCAAGAAAGTTATTTTCGTATGCCACTGTCGAGCAGAGACACAGAAGTGATCCCCGGGGTGTATTTCCTATTTCCCATCCACTCATCAAGAATTTTCTTGAAAAGTGCTAATGAAGAACTTTGCATGACATAGATGGGTAGCTTGTTTCAGAGTATGGGAAGTCTCTGGGACAGGAATCTATCCCTCCAGCATGTCCTGTTTATTGTGGTGACAAGGTTTAGGTCCCTAGAGTGTGTAGCTCAGAGGGATTGGGATTTCTTTAGGTGTAGCATGTCCAGCAGCTCTGGGTTTGACATAGCTTTATATGTTACGCAGAGATCACCTCGGAGTAGGCGATATGCTATGGAGTAAAGCTGGAGTTTTTTGAGGCGGTCAGTGTAGGGCATTTGTTTGAGGCCAGTAATCCTCTTTGTGAGGTACTTCTGTGGCCTTTCCAGCTGCTGCAGATGTCTTGTGAGGTACATTCCAAAAGGGGCATTGTACTCTATAATGGGTCTAATGAGTGTCGAATAGAGGGGAACAATGGCCTCTTTTTTCCTGGATGAGAACCCTTTTATGGTGAGTTGTGCCATGTAGAAGGACTTCCTGACTACTGTGGCGATGTGACTATCAAAGGAGAGACTACTGTCTACCTGGGTCCCAAGGTCTCTTATCACACATTCGGTGTTAAATAGATTGCTGCCTATGTGGTAGTTCATGGGTACAGAGTTTTTACCAAAGGAGATGACACTGCACTTTTTGGCATTGAGCTTGTGGCCATGGCTCTGACACCAGGCATCTGTCCCAGCAAGGCCCTTCTGTAGGATGTCCACATCATTTGAGGACTTGACTGTGGCTCCTAGTTTGCAGTCATCTGCAAACTTCATTAGCCACAGAGGCCTTCTGTGTTAGCCTGTACTTCAGAGAAATAGATACCAAACAGGAGAAGTCCCAGGACGGAACCCTGTGTTACTCCACTTGTCACTGCTTTGAGGTCAGATTTGGAGTCTGCAACTTTTACATTGTGGGTTCTGTCAGTGAGCCAGTTGGCAACCCATCTTGTGACGTAGGGATTTATACCTAGTTTAGTGAGTTTAGCTATAATTCCAGAATGGGGGATGGTGTCGAAAGCCTTGTCGAGGTCAAGATAGGCTGTGTGAACCACCTTACCCTCATCTACAGCTTTGGTGACTGCCTCAAAGAAGTCGATCAGGTTCAGGAGGCATGATCTGCCTTTCACAAACCCGAACTGGGTGGGAGCCAGAGCTTGGAGGTTACCAATGTCTTTGTTTATGAGTTCCATGGTGATACGTTCCATGGCCTTACAGACCAGGCTCGTCAGGCTAATAGGTCAATAGTTCCTGGGATCAGTGGTGGCTCCCCCTTTGTGGAGTGGGATAACTGTTGCTGCGCGCCATTCAGTGGGTACAAAGCCTGATGTGAGGCTATTATTGAACATGGTGCTTAAGTGGGGAGCCAGTTCGTTCTGCAGTTCATGTAAAACGCAGCCTGGGATGTTGTCTGGTCCCATGGATGCTGTGTTTTTGGCTTTAGAGAGTGCAGCTTTTACCTGCGTAGTTGTGATTACAGGGACTCTGCATTCTTCTGTATAGATATGGGTCCTTTAGGGGGTGGGGGGGTAAAATTTGCACTGAACCTATCTGCCAGGATGTTGGCAATATCAGTTGGTTCTGTAATTTTCGTACCGTTGTGCTGTAACTCAGAGCAGATCTGGGTGTTGCCATCAAGATTCTTGACATAGCTATAGAATGCTTTGTGGTTGTCCTTAGAATTAGTGGCAATTTTGTTTTCGTAGCTAGCTTTGGAAGATCTTATAAGGGATCTTAGCTTCTTACTGAGGCTGACCAGGGAACTCCTCCATTCATGGGATTTTACTCTCTTTTGCAACATGCATATGCATATGATAAGATAAGGCTATTCTAGGTCTAATAGGGAACCATAAAAATGTATGTATCATAAAATTAAATTTCTTAATTAGTGAACTAGGTGGGGATAAAGAGACTGATTGGATAATATAAAGAATTTTGGGTAATAGAATCATTTTTATAATTAAAAGTTTTTCATCCATAGAAAATTGGATTTTATTCCATTTTTTAATGAGATTTCCTATTGCCAACAAACTTTTATTGTAATTGATTTGAATTGTATATTTTATGTTGTTAGCAATTACAATGCCTAGATAAAGTAGTTCATCAGATTGTGCTTGATATTTTTGTATAAACATCCAGTAATTCTAGTTTTTTAGGGCCAATTGCCAAGATTTTAGTTTTATTATTATTAACGGTTAAACCTTTCTTTTTTGAAAATATTCAGCATCTTTAAAAAGAGCATGAATAGATGTATTATTTCCACCTAGAGTAATAAGTATGTCATCTGTAAACATTTGCATTTTGGAAACTTCATTAGAGTTTAACCTATATCCTTCAATGTTTTCATCATATCTTATCAAATTAGCCCAAGGTTCCATAATCAATGTAAACAGTAAAGGAGATAAAGGGTACGCTTGCTTGGTTCCTTTAATAATTGGTATATTTTGGGATATATTTGTACCTATTTTAATGTGTGCTTGGCTACCTTGATATAAACGTGTAATTAGATTTGTAAAACTATTAGAGAAGTTTAATTCCTCTAATAGTATAAATAAATACTCCCATTTGACTGCATCAAAAGTACAGTTTATGTCGAGACTAATTAATGTTAAATTATTTTTTAAATATTTAACTGATTCAGTTAAGGATAGAATTCTGTTGATATTATCATAAGAATTTCGATTTACTATAAATCCTGTTTGATAAACATTTTTAAGTCTGTCCGCAAAAATTGACATAAACATTTTGTAATCAATGTTTAATAAAGAGATAGGTCTATAGGATGAACATTTAACAGGGTTCTTATTAGTTTTGAGGATTGGGGAGATAAAAGTATATTTCCATGATGGCAGTATTAAATTATTTTTGGAAATATTGTAAACTTTATGAAGCAGTTTTAAGGCATTAACTGGTAGTAGCTTATACATTTCTGGAATGATACCGTCATTTCTCAGTGCTTTATTAAGTTTTAATTTAGTAATCTGGGATTGAATATCTTTAAAAGAGATGGGCCTGTCAATAAAAGTAGTTGTTCAAGAGATAGTCTTTTTTTTTGTATATTTATTAATGAAAGATTTGGTTTCTTTGTTAGAATCTATTATCTTGGATTGTTGATTAATGTTTGTAAAAAATTCTCTAAATTCAATTAAGATATTTTGTATACCTGATACTGTCTTTTTCTTTGTAGGGGAAATATTTCATTTATATGATTGAATTAATTTATTCTTTTAGTTTTATTAGCTAATAAATTTAGAGATCTTGGATTGGTGGAGAATTTTAACACTTTAAATTTTTCTAAAATAATCATAGTTTTATGGTTCAGTATTTCCATATACTTAATAGTCAAATGATTTATTTATTTTTTATCATTTTTATTAATATCTTTTTCTTGAATAGGTTTCAAAGAATCTAGCTTATCTTGTATGTCTATTAACTGTTCATCACAACTTTTCCTCTTTTTGTTATACCAATTAATAATTCTGCCATAGAGGTAGGCTTTTAAAGCATCCCATACAAAAATTTCAGAAATATCATCTATATTATTTTGTTCAATAAAATTCTGAATTTCTGATGTTAAAAATTCTTTAAAATCTTTCAATTTAGTTATATAGGCAGGTATTCTACTTATCTGAACATTACGAGTTGGGGTAACTAAAATTCAAATATTATTGAATTGTGATCAGATAAAGGGCATGTATTCACCTTAGTATTAATTAAAGAATCTACTAAATCATTAGAAAACAAAACTCTATCTATCTTTGAATGTGTATTATGTCTATGTGAAAAAAGGTATAAGCTAAAGAGTCAGAATCAGCAAAGGTATGTATATCTTTCAAGAGGTAAGTTTCCAAAAACTCTTCAACAATTTAGCTGAAGCTCAACCAGATGGTGTTGAAGTGCTAAAGTATAACCAAGTAAGAAGTAGTAGCACAACGTTGCGAGCCCACAGATATGATTTATTAATACAAAATACACAAATAGTTAAGCGCTTTCATCAAACAGTATGACTTCATCAGAACAATTAAAATATGAACTTTCAGGCTTAAATAACCCACAGTTTGAATTCATTGGTCTAGAAATTAACAAATCATATTTCAAATATGCCAAATCTCATGAATAATGAAACAAATAAATAAGTCCAGCATTAAACATGTGTACCATTACAATATACATATAAAATATCACATTTTTACATAAAAATTATAATGCAAAAGTGCAGAAGTATAAACTGTTGACATTTTTTAAAAAAGACTATGTTAAGTTGTCAATCTCGCCTTCATTCTTGCTGGATGGGTTCGGAGCCGATCCTCGGCTCCGACTCGGCACTTGCTTAGCTTGAGAACTCCTTTTACCAGCTCGAGGCAACCCTATATCCCATGATGCAAGGCGGGACTACCTCAGATCTCGTTTGCCACTTTGCGAAGAGGTCTCCTTTTTTGCCAGCTGAGGTAAGTTTGAGTTTTTCAAACAGCTTAAGTCAGGGTTTATCTTCCCCCTTTCCTATTTTATAGTGTGTAGTGTTCATACAATCCTCCCTATTCCCCATATAGTTAAAAACTTTTACTTTTTATAAAAAGTTTAAAAATTTTCAGTTAGGCCTAGGCCTCCCTTATTAATCCCTATCTGTGTGTCTGTGTTTGTGGGATTAATTGTGTGACTGTTTTGGGGTGTGTGTGTGAGTATTTTTGTTACTCTTTTCTTGGACTATGTCTAAGGAGGTAAAGGTCTCGGGCTTCAAGAAGTGTGACTCGTGCTGTCAGAAAATGTCTCTGACAGACGGTCACACTTCTTGTGTTTACTGCCTGGGGCCTTTACACCTGCAGGACTCCTGTGCTATGTGTCACTCTTTTAGCCAGCGAGTCCTGCAGGAAAGGAGGAATAAATTAATCCTCCATGGCTTACTAAAGCCGGAAGGTTCACCCTCTAAACCTGGGTCCAGTAAACCTTCCAAGCCATCTAAGGGTCAGGCTACAGCTTCCAAGCCTTCCCCGGTGGCTCCGACTGGAGCCGATCTTTCTTCTTCTCAGGTAGGGTTGGTTCCGATCGGTTCCGACACCCAATCTGCTGTTGCCTTGTTGGCTCCGGCTGGAGCCGACATATTATCCAGTATCGGAGCCGAGAAGCCTTCGGCTCCATCTGGAACCCAGAGGACGTCGGCTCCGATGACTTCATCCAAGAAGAGATCTCGGTCCCCTTCTTTGGAATCTATCCACTCGGCTCCGGGGTCTCCTCTTTTTTCGGAGCGGAGTCATCGGAGCCGATCTTCGAGATCTTCCAGGCTGTCTGACCACGATTTAGAGAGGGTGGTAAGCAGGCTGTTGAAGTCGCAGGCACTGGCCCAAATGCTCCATAGCCCGTCTCAGCAGACTTCGGCTATTGCTTCACCCCTTGAACTTCCTCCTCCGACTCCCCACCAGAGTTCGGAGCCGGAGCTTCTCGGGACAGCGACTGTGTCGGCGCCGGAGCCGATACATCCTTTTTCGGCTCCGTCGTCTTCGGCTCCGATCTCCTCCTTGAGACCTAGTGGCATCGGACCCTTGTCCGACCCCGCTCTCCCTCTCGGGGCTTCGGCTTTGGTAAGCTCGGCACCGACATCGGCCTCGGAGCCTTCCCTCTCAGTGGAGCCGGGAATTCCTATTTCCTCGGAACGGGAATATTCCGGCCTCCCAGGGAGGGGAGCCTTTGAGGTGATGAGGAGTGTCCTGGCACCTGAGCCAGGTCAACGGTCCATCCCTCTAGCTCCTCCCTCTTCAGTGCCTGTAGACGCCTCTTGCCAGCCTCTTGCTCTCAGGCCCAGGGATCCATTGCCCCAGGTTTCCCCATTGGGAATATCTTCCTCTTCTGAGGTTTCTCCTGACCCTGCAGGGGAACCCCCTCGGAAGAGGACGTGTAAGAGGAAACACACAAACTCCCCTGAGTCTACTACATCTGATACCGACTTAGATGAGTCGGAGGGTTCCCCACGATCCCCCTCTGAGGATGTCTCCTTTTCAGACATCCTTGAGCTCCTCAAACAGAGGGGGAATTGGCCCTCCATTGACCCCTCCGAGGATGAGTCGGTATACCTGGAGGCTTTTGGATCCCGACCCTCCACCTACTGGGTGTCTCCGCCTTTCGACCCACTTATGCAGGTAGTGGCTCGGAAGGCGTGGGCAGCTCCAGATTCTGTGGAACCTGTCCCCAGGAGACCATCCAAATTTATTACGGCCCCTACAGACAAGCAGTTTCTTTCCAAGGGCATCTCTGTGGATGCTATGGTGGTGGCGGCGGCCACCAAGAAGGAACTTGTGGATCCTTCAGTACCTGTCCATCCTCCTAACAAAGATTCTAGGACCATGGACAGGTATGGAAAGCGGATGTTTTCTTCAGCGACCTTTGCTATGCGTTCGCTGAACTACCTTTGTCACTTCACCAGGCTTCAAAGAGATATTCTCAAGGAACTAGGTGAAGTGGTCCAGGATCCTTCTGCTGCTGGGGCTCAAGAAAAGATTGCCTCACAGCTAGCAATCCTGAATTCCTTAACCAACTCCTCCATGCGGCTCATATCCTATGCAGCCGATGAAGCGAGCAGGGCCGCAGGCACAGGAGTGGCTCTTAGACGTCAAGCCTGGATGCGGCTTTGTAATTTTATGACCCCTTTAAGGCGTCCTTCACCAATACCCCCTTTGACGGTTCGGCTTTGTTCGGACCTCAGGTGAAGGAAACCTTGACCAGGTGTGAGCAGGACGGCAAAACTCTTTCTGCCGTTGGAGTCCATTTTTCCACCCCTTCTAGACCCTATCCCAAGGGTCAGAAGGGAGGGAAGATGTGGTTCCGCAAAGCCCAAGGAGCTGCGCCAGACACACGTGGTCAGTTTACCCCCAGAGGCAGAGGGGGTAACAATAATAGACGCCGCCCTAGGGGCAGAGGGGGTCCTCAGAACCAGGGCAACAGGGAGTCTCTTCCTGAGAAGCCCTTTCAGCACCCCTGAGGTGTTGCCCGACTGTCCACCCTTGGAGGCAGTCAGGGGAAGGATTTCACTGTACCCAGTGGCCTGGCGTTCCCTTTCACAAGATATGTGGGTACAGTCGATCATATCCGAGGGTTACAAAATCCCCTTCGAAAGGTATCCCGTACCTCAACAATCCCTTCCAGCTCCTAGAAAAAAGAGCCGTCCAGACTGTTCCGGCAGACCAAGTAGGATCCGGCGTCTACTCGAGATTCTTTTTGGTCCCCAAAAGGACGGGAGATTGGAGACCAATATTAGACCTGAGCAGTCTACACAGATTTGTCAAGAAGGCAAGATTCCGGATGGTCACGCTTCAGTCCATTCTGCCCTTTCTGGGCAAGGACAACTGGATGTGCTCGATAGACCTTCAGGACGCGTACTATCACATAAAGATTCACAGGCGCTCCAGAAGGTTTCTCCGCTTTCGGCTAGGGACCAGTCATTATCAATTCAGAGCCCTGCCCTTTGGCCTCACTTCAGCCCCCAGAGTGTTTACCAAATGCATGGCAGTGGTCACAGCTCATCTGAGACGTCAAGGATTCCAGGTGTTTCCTTATTTAGATGACTGGCTCCTCTCCGCCACCACCAGGTGTCAGCTTCTTCAGACCAGAGACTACACTCTGCAGCTATGCAAGAGTTTAGGAATATCAGTGAATTTCGAAAAATCTTCTCTGCGGCCTTGCCAATCTATCACCTTTATAGGCGCAGAATTAAACACCATCAAAATGTTAGCCAGACTAACAGATCAGAGAATTCTGGACATCCAAAAATACGTTCGGATTTTATTGCAGAGCAGCAAAGTCAAAGCCAGATTGATACTAAAGGTTCTAGGTCTTATGGCTGCGGCCATTGTTCTTCTACCACTGGCTCGCTTCCACATGCGTCTTCTGCAGTGGATGTTATTCACTCAGTGGTCGTTCCACAGTCTTCCAATGAGTCACGAAATCTTAGTCACACAATCGTGCAGGACTCATCTGAACTGGTGGATATCTTCCCCTCTTCTTCATCAGGGCCGACCATTTGTTCCCCCTCCTCCGGTTGCCACAGTTACTACGGATGCCTCTCTGATCGGGTGGGGGGGCATTATCAGGGCAGGATGGTCCACGGGACGTGGCAACCCATAGAATACCATCTGCACATAAATGTCCTGGAGATGAGAGTGGTGCTTTTAACGTTGCAAGCCCTCAATGACTTTCTTCCCACAGGGACTATTGCAGTGCAAACGGACAACATGTCCGTGGTCTGGTACATCAACAAGCAGGGCGGGACCAGGTCCTATCCGTTGTGTCGAGAAGCTTTCAGACTTTGGCAATGGGCAATCTCCTCTCATCGGTTTCTGATAGCAAAGCACATCCCCGGGAGGGCCAACCTCTTGGCGGACAGGCTGAGCAGATCCATTCTCATGCCTCATGAGTGGTCTCTCAATCAATCTATAGTGGACCAGATTTTTCTGAAGTGGGGCACACCTTGTTGCGATCTTTTTGCTACACCCCAAAACAACAAGTGCCCCGACTTTTTCACCCTCTTTCCCCTACCAGGCCAACCCCTGAGAGACTCTCTAACCCAGGATTGGCCCCGGGGACTTCTGTACACTTTTCCTCCCTTTCCCTTGATTCCACAAGTCATTCAGAAAGCCACCGTTTTGAGGGCCAAGTTGATTCTCATTGCCCCTTACTGGCCTCGACAAATTTGGTTTCCGTCTCTGCATCGTCACCTCCTGGTGCAGCCCTGGCATCTGGACCCAGTTCCGGATCTTTTGATCCACCAGTCGGGTCAACAGCACCGGGCCATTCATTCTCTCAACCTCACTGCTTGGTTGCTCCACTTCCTTCCCTAGCCAGGCTTCCTATGATCTCTGATCCGGTCAGAGATATCTTAGTGGCTTCTTTGAAGTCGTCCACCAGAACCATTTATGCTAGCAAGTGGCGACGCTTTTCCATTTGGGCAAATTCCAGAAATATTGATCCCTTTACTGCTCCTGTGCATTCTGTTTTAGATTTCCTGGCTGAAGTTTTTCAGTCAGGATCTTCTTCATCTACAGTAAAAGTTCAACTGTCTGTTATTTCCAAGTATCATGTTGGCTTGCAAGATCATAACATTATGTCACATAGACTATGCAAGGCCTTTCTGAGAGGAGTGTTTCTCCTGAAGCCGCCAATAAAACATCCTCCTCCACAATTGGATCTGAATTTAATGTTAGCATCCTTAATGTTACCACCCTTCGAACCGTCTGCTTCATGTTCATTGAAATTATTGACCTGGAAAACTATATTTTTACTGGCTGTCACTTCAGCAAGAAGGGTTTCCGAGATTCAAGCTCTCTGCATCCGTTCCCCTTACTTGGTCTTTCACAAGGACAGGGTATCCTTGAGAACAAATCCGTCCTTTCTTCCCAAAGTTGTTTCTCAAAGTAATATTAATCAATCTATCGATTTACCAGTCTTTTTCCCTAATTATTCTGACAAAGCGGAGCAAAAGCTTCATTTTTTGGATGTCCATCGTCAGCTCAGGTACTATTTGCATAGAACTAAACAATTCAGGAAATCAGACCAATTATTTGTCTCCTATGCAGAAAACAGGAAAGGTCTTCCGGTATCAAAAGTGACCTTATCCAGATGGTTGTCTTCCACCATTTTTTTCGTGTATTCGCTCAGAGGCAAGCAACTACCTTCTAAACCGAAAGCACACTCAACCAGGAGTCTATCCACTTCTGCAGCTTTTCAGGATAGACTACCCATTGATACCATTTGTGCAGCAGCTACTTGGGCCACTCCTCATACCTTTGTCTCTCATTACAAATTGGATTTGGCCTCTAGGGACAGGGCCAGTTTTGGTTCCACAGTTCTCAAGAGTCTGTTCCATTGAGCCACCCGGGATACAGGTGCTAGGGACGCGGTCCCATCCAGCAAGAATGAAGGCGAGATTGACAACTTAACATTTAGAAGTTATGTACCTACCATAACATTCCATGTTAGTTGTCTTCTCTCGCCTTCTTTCTTGCGTCCCTCCCTCCTTCCCCCTGGCCTGGACAGATCTTGAAGAGTTTCCTCCTCTCAGGTTGTTTCCTCCTGAGCCTTCATTAGAGGACTCCTTTATTATGAACTTTGTTTTTCCTAGTTATATTAGTTTAGTCCTTAGCAGGGTATGTTAGCTACCAAACGAGATCTGAGGTAGTCCCGCCTTGCATCATGGGATATAGGGTTGCCTCGAGCTGGTAAAAGGAGTTCTCAAGCTAAGCAAGTGCCGAGTCCCATCCAGCAAGAAAGAAGGCGAGAGAAGACAACTAACATGGAACGTTATGGTAGGTACATAACTTCTAATTCTTACATATTAAAAATTACTTCACTGACTGAACAGCCAGTGTGTTATACTGAATCTGCCTTCTCTTTCAAAACAGGCATAATTGAAAGGTATTCATTAATGCCCGGGGGTTGGTCAGCAGCTAGTCGGAGTTGCCACATCAATTCCTTCTTATGCAACCTATTTTGCCAATCACCCCCCCTCACATCTACTGTGACAAAATCCAAAATACCAAACTTAAAACCACTAAACTTTCTACACAAACCACTGTGTTTGTATAATGCATTAGTATTTTTCCACATTTGATATCATATAAATGCTCATATATCCTGTTCTTCAACATCCTTTCCGTCTTTCAGACGTAGAATGAAGAACAGGAATTACATTTAGCAAGATATACCAATTTACTGGAACAACAGTTCCCATTTTTCAAATAAATGTGACACTTGTTGAGATTAATAGTGATGTCACGTTCAAGCATTATATAGGAACAATAATGACATCTACCACAAGGCTTACTACCATATGAGTTTCTCTGTTTTTCATTGGAGTTTCTGGAAACCTCCACCAAGGATTTTATGTTACTACCTACTTTGGTGGAGAAAATAGGCTTATCACCAAGAACCTGGATTATTTCAGGATTGGTTCTGAAAATATTCCAATTCTTTAACAAAGTTGTTTTAACTTGAGAATAAAGGGGACTGAACTGCACTACACATGCCTGTTGGAAGTTAGTGCCAACCCTGATATTACCAAAATATACAGTATCAACTGGTTTATGATTAATGCTACCCAGTAATGGTTTGTACACGGTACCCCATTTAGCTGAAGCTGTAATTCTTCTTTTATTATGTGATGTTGATTCTTTATTATCTAAAATACAGTTAAAATCACAAACTAATATTATATGTCCCTTAGAAAGTTGTACTATATGATCAAAAATGTTGTTTTACCGTATTGGTAGCTATTTCTGGAATCTAATATAGGTTTACTAAGGTGTATATTTTATTATTAAACTGGATAGTAACAAGACAAAACATTCCTTTATTATCTTTATAGGTATTAATGATTTTTGGTTTAGATAAGGAGTGTTTCCATAGGATGGCTACTCCTCTCTTCTTTTAAAAATGTTCTGAACTAGCTAACAGTGAATATGATTTAGTATCTAATCTAAATACATCCTCTATTTTCAAATGGGTTTCTTGTAAGAATATTAATTGAACTTTATGTAGTTTGAGATATTTAAAGAAATTTCCCCTCTTATTTGGATTATTTAATCCATTCATGTTAATTGAAATACTCTTCAGTGAAGTCATTCACTATTATGATATTGAAAGATAAACATTTTGACCAAAACCATAGACTATTAATGAAAATAGAATGAATACTTAAAGATGCATTATTTTTGAAGTAATGTAGTAGCATTGAAAAAAGTAAATGTATGAGAATTACTCAATTAAGAATTGTGAAAAATGTAAAGAAAACTAATAGTAAACTTTTATAAATTAAACTAATAATTTCATAACCACCCCTAACCCTTCTGGAGTTTAATACTCCCAATTCGAGTGACATATGATCACACAAATTAACCCTCAATTCAGTAGCAACAACTAATCAGCATCTGTCTGAGAAATATCTACTCTGAATAAACTGTTTTAGCTTCAGTTCATGTTAATTGTACATAAAATCATATGATAATTACTTTGTAAGGTATAAGACTAACAAATATCTGGTAATGATATTTCTTTAAGAGTATTACTTTTTGTAATCATCTATAGGAGAAAATTATCATAATGGACAATGCAATTAAAAAAAGAAAAATATATACAACAGGTCATAATATCACTTACTCAACTAGAGACTCTACAAAAAATGATGTTATTATCAAAGAATAATAACCAAATTATAAATATAAACCATTACTACTTTCTAATAACTGATAAAAAATAATATTCAAAATAATAAACATCATCATAACTGAATATGTAAATATATACAAAATATTTCAGATGCTGAAATATTTGCTTAATAAGTATTATAAGATAATTAGTTGAAAAAGCAGACAAACTTCCTATAACATATACCTCTTCTTTTCTTTTTCTTTAAATTTAAAAATAACTATTCCAACCAAGTCTAACACTTTATAAATGCTACATATTAGTATATATCAGAGTGACTGCTAATGACATATATAATCAACTGTGAGCACCAGGTTATAATACTGCAAATAGAACTGCCCCATATATACTTATGCTGTATACATAGCACATGATGTACCCAGAAATGATACAAATTAGAGTTCAGTACCACAGAATCTGAAATCAGTACAGCACAGAAAAACCTATGTATGCTAGCTCATGTGTTAGATAATTGTATAAAATGGACTCATTGCATTAGATTTACTCCCTTTAGCTACATCATAAAAGATATAGTGATTCATGACTACAATTTCATTGGCGGGAAATGCTTCAGTGGTATGACAACATAATATTTAAACTGCACCATTCAGATACATGCAGTAAAAACAAATAGTTATATTGGTAGTACTGTGGTTGAGGTTTCTATGTTCAGTTCCTAGAATTAGGATTGTCTGTGTAAAGTTTGAGAATGTACCCCATGCCTAAGTATGTTCTCACCAGCTATGTTGGGTTTATTCTCATCATCAAAACACTTGCTGACTGTCTGAATATGTATATTGCCCATAAAATTAATTTGCATTCAGAACTTGCCTATATGATCTCGGATATGACAGAAAATGATCTGTTAACAAATAAATTTAATGACTGAAAATCTAATTAAGATCATATAAATGACAGGCTTGCTGTTCATGGAAACAAAAAGGTATTTGCAGGGTAAGCTTGCCATATTTGACTTAACTGGTAATAATTATGAGTAGTTACTCCTTCCCTCTACTATGTTTTAGTACTGTCTTAAAATATAATATACCCTTTTTACCATATGCACATAGACAGGGGCACTCCTTCTCCCATGGAAATTATTATCATCTGTAAGTTGAATTATACTGTTTTTAAACATGTATAAGTATGTTCAAATCGGATCAACTTAGTCTGTATTTGATAAGAACTGCTTTATCCTATACAGAATTCCTATAATTAAAAAACAGGAATATTGTTTTTTACAACTGTAGCTGTCAAATTGGTGGTGAAATGATGTAAATAGTTTGTCCTGTTCTAAAACTAAACATGAGGTATCAGACTGAGTACTGATTACTCCTATAATATATGTAAAGGGTATGTATACTGATATAAAAAAACTAATAGTTGGTAACATGAGTGCAGATAAATAAAATGTCTGTAACCATAAGCTACAAATAAGTTGTAGCAATAAGGTCAGTGCCTCACTGAACTATTTCAGAATATATTTTATTTGTAATCATTTTGCAGTAAAAAAAGTGAATTTGCCATTGTCTTATTGAATCCATCACATTCCTAGCTGCTAGTGTAAAATTCATGAGCCATTTCTACTTTGTTTTATAAAAGATTGCATTTTCTATAAACCAACAATGCATTATAAAATTAGTGTTTATATCACGTTATCGAAAGATGAAAATAGCAAACTCTATTTCATCGGCCCCAAAACATCTAAACATGAAAATATCAAACATTCACAACAGCAAATTTTTTCCCATGGAAAAAATTTGCTGCTCCGAAACACATACACACAACACAAGCACATCAGACAAACAGCAACCACACACATACACTTAAATTCCTACATATAACGTTACACTAAACTAAACATACACTACTATCTACCCACTTACCTTAACCCAAACCCTAACCCTAAGGTCCGTCACTATCGCACACTCATCTAACCCATGCCCTAACCCTAACTCACTAAAACCACCCCTAACCCTAAAGTCTGTCACTATCGCCCACACGCCTAACCCGCGCCCTAACCCTAACTCACTTAACCCGCTCCTAACCCTAACTTACAATTGCACACTTACCTAAACCCAACCCGTAACTTTCCACCAAACCGCTAAGAATAGCGAAGCCACAGAAACAGCCAACCGAATTCTTTCCTGAGGAAAGAATTTGCTGTCTGCAGCTTCGCTATTCTTAGCGTTAACTGAATAGTGTTCGATATCAGAACAATCGAATTTTTAATACTTCGATGTTCTGATATAGACCCTAAAATTATTCTTGTCTATAATTCAAAAGACAAAAGATATTGTGAATTGAATACATGCAGTAACTTTCAACCATATTTCTTATAATCAGAGACTAGAGAGGCTAAGTGGTTTGAATATGGTTTAAAAATAATATGCAGTTAAAGGAAAACTACTTTGCATAGCTTATACAAAATAAAAAACAAGATTACATACTATTTTGTAATTGTCCCGTTCATTTGTAACAAAGATTTCATAAACCTTGCCATTCATGGACATGTAAGCATCTGCACTGTGCTTCTTGCACATTTAAATGTCCCAATTATGCCATCTAGCTACAGCTCAGTTCAGGGTTCACTTGGATTTCCAAATCAGCCTGATGATGTAATAAAAGGACGACTCGGCTCTACAGGCATCTCGTGGAGTTATTCTTGAGCCCTATCAGTACTGGAGACAACTTTTACAGTTTTCAGTGGGAAACTGTGAGTAGAAACTCAATTTTACTTTAATTTGAAAGCTCGAGCCTGCAGTACAGCTATCAGGTGAAAAGATAGTAAACCCTTCCCAATACTGAGCGTTACCATAGCAACACCTGAAGCTGTCAAAATTAACTGCAACTGAAATAAAGCCCATAGATTCAGTTAATTCAACCAAAAAAGTTATAATTCATTCATCCAATGTATGCAAGCACAAATAAAAAGCCAGCAAAGAAGAACAAACAATTAAATAAGCGACACCAAATTAACAGCAGAAGGAAACAATCAATAGCATTCAACACCAAAATAAGATAGTTAGCCCTAGTAAAACACAGCATAACCACATCATTACCTTAATTATATCACTACATAAGACTACATTTCCAATTAACAAACTGGATTCTCTAATAAAACAAAGAACAAGCATCAAACATATAAACACTAGGTAATATAACTAAAATCAGTTAAAATAAACTTTATCATAAACACAACAATCAATAGAACACTCTTACTTAACTACATGTACTATGAGAAAATATACTATTAATCTTTTAAACAATAATGCAGTAACTGAATATAAAAATATACAAACAACAACAAAAATAAAATATAAAAAAAAGGAATAAAATATCAGTGAACAAAATAAGTTCACATTTCTTACCTGTTGATCCAGTTTCATCACCCCATACTTTTTGGGTTACTTGCAAGTACAAAAGAAGCAAGTAAAGAGATATATATGTAAATAATGGTGAATTTATATATTGTTCAAAGGTTTTACATGTTCCATTCTCTGGTAGCCTCTTTAAACTAGCATTAGCGCATTCCATGTCTTCAATTTTGTCCAGAAGCTTGTTTGTTTTAACAAATGAAAGAGCTGTGTCTAAGTCTTCAAAGATTCTAGTTGTTTGTTTGTGTCTTTCTGCTTTTCCCGGTTAGGGGTCGCCACAGCGGAACTCCGGTCCGCTAATGATTGGCAGTAGATTTTTACGTACTGGCTTGCCCGGCCTAACGCACAACCTTCAACGAAGGAACGCCCATTCACGCATGTTGCTATACAGGAGACTAACTGAGAATCGAACGGGCAACATGTAACTGTGAGGCAACAATGCTACCGCAGCACCACCACCGCAGATTCAAAGATTCTAGTTGTATTCTGGTAAAAGATTTTCAACATTGCTGGAAATAATAAATGGGATTTTATTTGGTTCTTTTTAAGTTCTTTTATTAAGGGCAGAAAGACTTTCCTTTTGGAGATTACTCATCATCATCTTTCAGCTTTTCCCGTTAGGGGTCGCCACAGCCGATCATCTCTCTCCATTTCTTCCTATCCTCTGCATCTTGCTCTGTCACACCAACCACCTGCATGTCCTCTCTCACCACATCCATAAACCTTCCTCTTTTCCTCTTACCTGGCAGCTCCATTCTTAGCATCTTTTTCCCAATATACCCATCATCCCTCCTCAGCACATGTCCAAACCAACGCAATCTCATCTCTCTTGCTTTGTCTCCAAACTGTCCAACATGAGCTGACCCTCTAATATACTGATTCCTAATCCTATCCATCCTAGTAACACCGAGTGCAAATCTTAACATCTTTAACTCTGCCACATCCAGCTCTGACTCCTGCCTTTTTGTCAATGCCACTGTCTCCAACCCATATAACATAGCTGGTCTCACTACCCTCTTGTAGACCTTCCCTTTCACTCTTACTGGTACCCGTCTGTCACAAATCACTCCTGACACTCTTCTCCATCCATTCCACCCTGCCTGTACTCTCTTCTTCACCTCTCTTCCACATTCACCATTACTCTGAACTGTTGATCCCAAGTACTTAAACTCGTCCACCTTTACCAACTCTACTCCTTGCATCCTCACCATTCCTCTACCCTCCCTCTCATTTACACACATATATTCAGTCTTAGCCCTGCTGACCTTCATTCCTCTGCTCTCTAGAACATATCTCCACCTCTCCAGAGTCTCCTTAACCTGATTCCTACTCTCACTACAGATCACAATGTCATCTGCAAACATCATAGTCCACGGGGCCTCCTGTCTTATCTCATCTCATCTATCAACCTGTCCATCACCACTGCAAATAAGAAAGGACCCAGAGCTGAACCATGATGTAATCCCACCTCCACCTTAAACGGATCTGTCACTCCCACTGCAGTCCTCACCACTGTCACACTACCCTCATACATGTCCTGTACCACTCTTACATACTTTTCTGCCACTCCCGACTTCCTCATACAATACCACAACTCTTCTCTAGGCACCCTGTCATATGCTTTCTCCAAGTCTACAAAGACACAATGCAACTCCTTCTGACCTTCTCTGTATTTCTCCAATAACAAACTCAGAGCAAACATTGCATCTGTAGTGCTCTTTCCTGGCATGAAACCATACTGCTGATCACTAATCATCACCTCCCTTCTTAACCTAGCTTCTACTACTCTTTCCCATAACTTCAAGCTGTGACTGATCAATTTTATCCCTCTGTAGTTACTGCAGCTCTGCACATCACCATTATTCTTAAAGATAGGTACCAAAACACTTTTTCTCCACTCCTCAGGCATCCTCTGACTTTCCAAAATTTCATTAAACAATCTAGTTAAAAATTCCACTGCCATTTCTCCTAAGCACCTCCATGCTTCCATTGGTATGTCATCTGGGCCAACAGCCTTTCCATTCTTCATCATCTTCATAGCTGTCCTTACTTCCTCCTTGCTAATCTGTTTCACTTCCTGATTCACTATCCCCACATCATCCAACCTTCTCTCTTTCTCTCTCATTCTCTTCATTCATCAGCCCCTCAAAATACTCTTTCCAATCTACTCAACACACTCTCCTCTCTTGTGAGTACCTTTCCCTCACTATCCTTTATCACCCTTACTTGCTGCACATCTTTCCCAGCTCTGTCCCTCTTTAGTGTCCAATCTCTCATACAACTTTCCATACGCCTTATCCTTAGCTTTCACCACCTTTCTCTTTGCCATGTGCCTCATCTCCTTATACTCATGTCTACTTTCTTCATCTCTTTGACAATCCCACTTCTTCTTCGCCAGCCTCTTCCTCTGTATACTCTCCTGTACTTCCTCATTCCACCACCAGGTCTCCTTGTTTTCCTTCCTCTGTCCAGATGTCACACCAAGCACCTTTCTAGCAGTCTCCCTTACTAGTTCTGCTGTAGTTACCCAGCTATTCGGTAACTCTCCACTGCCTCCCAGTGCCTGTCTTAACTCTTCCCTAAACTCCACTTCACAATCATCCTTTTTTAACTTCCACCATTTAATCCTTAGCACTGCTTTCACACTCCTCCTCCTCTTGTTGATCACCAACGTCATCCTACAGACCACCATTCTATGCTGCTTAACTACACTTTCCCCTGCCACCACTTTACAGTCTCCAATCTCCTTCAGACTGTCCCTCCTACATAGGATATAATCCACCTGTGTGCATCTTCCTCCACTCTTGTAGGTCACCCTATGCTCCTCCCTCTTCTTAAAATACGTATTCACCACAGCCATGTTCATCCTTTTCGCAAAATACAAAATCATCTGACCTTCTGCATTCCTCTCCTTAACACCATACCTACCCATCACTTCCTCATCCCCTCTGTTCACTTCACCAACATGCCCATTAAAGCCCACTCCAATCACTTGTCTCTCACCCTTGGGTACACTCACCACAACTTCATCCAACTCACTCCAAAATTTCTCTTTCTCATCCATCGCACACCCAACTTGTGGAGCATATGCACTAACAACATTCATCATTACACCATCAGTTTCGAGCGTCATAAACATCACTCTGTCAGACACTCTCTTCATGTCTAAAACACTCTTGGCATATTGTTCCTTTAGTATAAATCCTACCCCATTTCTCCTGCCATCCACACAATGAAAGAACAATTTGAACCCGTTTCCTAAACACCTGGCCTTACTTCCCTTCCATCTGGTCTCTTGCACACACAATATATCAACCTTCCTTCTCTCCATCATATCAGCTAGCTCTCTTCCTATACCAGTCATACTGCCAACATTCAAAGTTCCTACCCTCACTGCTACACTCCTAAACTTCCTCCTCTCTTCCTGCCTTCGGGCATGCCTTCGCCCTCCTCTTCTCCTTCGGCCAACAGTAGCCCAATTTCCGCCAGCACCCTGTTGGCTAACAGTACTGGTGGCGGTCGTTGTTAACCTTGGCCTCGACCGATCCGGTATGGAAATATGAAATTTTTGCGCCATAAGTGATGTGTCAGAATTTTTACACCGGATGCCCTTCCTGACGCAACCCTTCCCATTTATCTGGGCTTAGGACCGGCACAAAGAAATGGACTGGCTTGTGCATTCCCAGTGGCTGGGTTTCCTTTTGGAGATTACTACAGGTGAATAATCATCGAAGTGTACTATATTGTCTTTTACTTTAATTGGTGCAGGCTGTTTTCAATACCATTACATTATCATGTGATGAAAGGAATTTTACAATCACAGATTTAGTAGAACTTGTTTTGCAGTTTTTAGATGAGATCATAAACCTGTGTGCCCTTTCAATACCGCAGGAAAGTGCTTCAGGGAGTTCCAAAATTTCTGGCAACCAAGATGTTAAAAACGTTTCCATATTGTTTTCTTCTATATTATCAGGTAATCTAAAGATTCTTATATTATTACGACGAGATCTGTTTTCAAGATCATCTACCTTTGATTGCAGTTGAGTATTTTGTTTTAAAAGAAATTCAATATTGTGTTCACTTTCCTGAATTCTGGTGTCCATATCATTGAGAGCTGTTTGGATTTCCAAGATTTGTTCTTTCTGTTGTTTTAAGTCTTCATGAATAGTGTCCATTTGTTGTGTACATCTCTCTTTGAAATTATCCAGTTTCAAGCCCATTCTGTCTATTTTGTTAGTTAATTCTTGTATATTAGTTAGCAAGGATTGTATTTCCTTTTTTAAGGTAGTATCCTGATGTGCTCTTTTAGAGGAGCTCATCTTTTTAACTGGTAGAGATGAGAGTATCATAGAAGTTTGGACAGGAAAAATTATATTTTTCTAAAAAATGTTTAGATATTATCCTTCTTTATATCAAGAGAAGTCAAAAACTTAAAAAAATATCCACAATTAGGATAGTTATTTCCTGAAAATCCTGTCTTAAAAAGTTTGAAGAGACAGAGCTGAAGAGAAGTGCTGCTACTCAGTGTTTTTCATGGCCACACCCCCGATACTGTTACTTTTAAAGAAGAGGAGAAAGACAAAATAGCAGCATTTAGAAATTTAGCAATATTTACCCTGTTTAACTCTCTACCTTTTCTCATATTTTTAATTTTTTTGAAAGAAATGTTTTTTTATTTTACCATTAAGAAGTGTATGAATTAGAAGCTGAGATTCAAAGATGGCTGCCGTTCTGTGAACACTGCTGAACTGCAGCTCTCCATTTAACCTGAGAAATTCAAAACCCTGAGTTGATAACACGAGGTTTTTAACATCAAATCTTCAAGAAATAATTTTATCTACACTTAATTATCCTATATTAAGGAGAAAAAACGGATAAAAAGGAATATATTTCACTGGATTGCAATAGATTAGCTGGCTCTGCAGAGAGAAGCAAACAAAGGGACCGTGTGCTTTCTATACTGTAAGGATTTGTGTACTAACAGGATGTTTAAAGAAGTTAAAAGTATGGAGACAACTACAACTAAAACCAAACTTTAGGAATTACAATCACCTGGAAAAGATGCAATTTCCAAAAGGCAAAGAATTACCCAAATGCAGGAACAACAGAAAACAGGGATTAAAGCTAAACCTGATCAGCCTTTAAATATGGAAGACATCAAAAGAGCTCTGCTGCCTATTCAAGAAGCACTGAAAGAACTGACTTATCAAATACAGTCATTTGGAAGTACATGTACTCAGTTGCTGGAAAGAATGGATAAGACGGAAGCTAGAATTTCGGAAAATGAGGACAAAATAACTTTACTGGGAAAAAAAAACTAATCTACATGATCTGGATATACAGGCTATGCAAAACAAGCTTACAGACTTAAAAGCAAGATCCAGAAGAAACAATATTATCATCAGAGGGATTCCAGAATCTATCCAGTATAATGAGCTAATTACATCCATACTACAAATATTTGCAGTGCTATTAAATAACTCTGAGGGGATCAAACAGATTGTTATTGAAAGAGCACACAGAGCTTTAAGAGAGGTACAAGCATCCAACTTTCCGAGACCTGTATATGCTAAAATTCTCAACTATCAAGATGTAAGTAAAATACTTATTACTGTAAAACAAGCTGGTGGTTATATTATGTGGGAAAATAATAAAATATCTTTGTCACAAGATTTGCCTATGCAGGTCAGACAGGCAAGACAGGCTTTGTCTCCATACTGCAAATTTCTCATTAATAAACAAATTAAGTTTCAAATGAAATACCCTAATGTGCTTATTTTTACAATGGATGGAATCAAACATTCTGTTTCTACCAAAAATGAGGCTAAAACTGTGTTTTTTAAAGTTTTTAAGGCTTTACCTGCATCAGAGACTTGAACTGAACCTTCGTTGAGACTGGCAGGCTGCTGAGATGGGATCCATTATCTACTGTGTCTCCAGTTCTGTGTAATCCTTTGTTTTCATGTGAAAATCTGCAGGCCCCTTTCAGAGTAATAAAACTGTTTGTTTTCCTTATCTGGATTACCTGCGCTCATTTTCCGACATTTTATGGCTTAAACAAACTGTTTTCAATGTGGAGGAAGACCGGAAATGCCTAAAATGATGTTGAGGGGGTCAAATTCGATGTGACACTTCCGGGTGTCCGTCTGTTAAAGTGGTCCCCCATTGCGAATATTTCATAGCGTTTCCTGCCTTGGGAAACCAAAGGGAACTGTTTAAACACTACTTTTGCTTATTTAACAGTGAAAAAACATGATGTTTGGTAAATTAAACACATAGGTACACTTGTTATGCTTTCCTAATAACTGTTACTTAAAATCTTGTAGTTATAGTAGTTACAGAGGGTGCAGGGATATTATTATGTTAGTACAATGTAGTTGTCATTATAGTTATTAATGTACTGTGTATAGAGGGTACTATATTTTACTTTAGTTAGTTGTCTGTTTTATTATTAAACTAGGTTAAAGTGATCTTATAAGCAAGGATATTACCAAGTAGTTTTTTATTTATTTAAGGGTATGATTTTTTTTTTCTCTCTCTCTCTCTCATGCGGACTATGTATGATAGCTAATCTCAGTATAGGAAAAGGAAAAAAATTCCCTTTTTTGTAATATATTTTATATGTACTGTCTTATTATATGTGCAGTTTGAATTGTTTAAATAATAGGTAACCATAGAGTTGTAGTTCATGGCAGTGTTCGTTAGGGAATGCTTAGTTTAGGCTTTGTCATAAGTAAGTTAGAGTTTATAGGTCTTAACTATGGAACACATTTTAAACTATATAATGTAGTGTTTTATATTTGTTTTGTTTCTGTATACATTAGGTATTACATGTTATATAAGACCTATATTTATCCTGGTCCGGGGTTAGAGTGGGTAAGCACTGGGGTAGGACGGGATATAAGAATGGCTTCCATTATATGTATGACTTTGAAATTATTGTATCTGTTTACCTATGTTTTCTCTCCAAACCTTTTACTGTATAGCCAACCTTTGAAATGTGGGAATTAGATTCATGGAATGTTAAAGGGCTCCAGAACTTGAAGAAGAGGAAACTATTGTTTCATGTATTGTTGCATGCTAGGGCGTGGTTTATTTTACTGCAAGAAACTCATTTAATGAATGATCAATGGGCGGATATTAAAAAAAAGAAGTGGATCAGAGAGGTAATAACATCGGAAGGTAAGTCAAATAGTGCGGGGGTAGCTATAATTATTAAAGATCAATATAAAGAGAAGATTTTGGACTCTAATTCAGATAAAGATGGGAGATGGTGTTATGTCACCCTCTCGTCTACCCTATTTGATAAACCTATAGTACTTTTTAATATTTATGCGCCATGTAATAACCAACAAATATTTATAACATCATTATATTCTATGTTAACGCAATTCGATAGACACTATGTAATTGTGGGAGGTGACTGGAATGCTTACCAAAATCCGAAGTTGGATAGATCTTGCCCACAAAGAGCATTTAATAAGCATGCTGTATTAGCAATGAATGATTTAAAAGAAGATTTTCAACTATATGACCCTTTTCACTATTTAAATAATGATAATAGTACTAATAATTTTACATTTTATTCCCCATGTCATAAAATGTGGTCCAGAATAGATTTTTTTCTGATTTCAAGATCATTGATTAACTTAGACCCTACAGTTGTTACACATGCCAGATACCTATCAGATCACTCAAAAATTTCGCTGAGTTTCGCTAAAGAAGTAAAAGATATCTTACGACAAAGAGGGTATAATTGGTCTCTGAATCCAAACTTGCTAAATAAGGATGACATATTACAAGAAATTTCAAACTACCTTAAAGATTTACTGGGTGGTTTAAATAAACATCAGAATGCCCCAGATATTGAATGGGCTGCAGTTAAAGCTCAAATAAGAGGGGTCCTTTTGCAAAAAGCCTCTTATTATAAAAAAATATTAAATAAAGACATTCAAAACTTGGAATCCAAAATTAAACGACTCGATCAAGAGCTAATGTTAAACTTTAATGAGCAAACAGAGAAATAGTTGCTTAAATGTCAAAGGGATCTCTTTTTAATTCAAAACTCTAGAGTAACATTTCAAGATTATAAGACTTTAGTTAAGTATGCTAATCATGCTCAAATGCCATCGAGAGTGCTGACTAGGATCATTAATCAATCAAAAATAAATGGACAAATTTCAGAAATACAACTTAATAATAAGATATATCGTAAAACTGCAGATATTATTGATATCTTTGAGAAAATATATACTAATATTTATGAGGGGCAGAAGGATATATCCTCTAATACAGTTTATGAACAATTTTTACACCTGATTAAGTTTCCAAAAATAGGAGAGGATATTCAAAATGATTTGGTTAAACCAATATCAGAAGAAGAAATAATATATATAATTGAGCATATGAAACCAAAGAAATCACCAGGTCCTGATGGGTTGACAGTGGAGTTTTACAAGAAATTTGCAGAGTCTATCGGTAAGATACTTTCAGGTGTGTTTAACTATATAATTAGGAATAAAATTCATGATCCTCATCTTAATGCTTCCAAAACTATTCTTATACATAAAGTTAACTCAGATCCCCAGAATCCAGATAATTATAGACCGATATCATTAATTAACGTAGACATGAACATTTTAACCTCAATTATAGCATTTAGATTGAAGAAAATCATGATTCATATAATATCTAAAGAACAGGCTGGATTTATGACAGGTAGACAAACAAGTGATAATACACTTTCATTACATACTATGATAGAGCATGCAAAGCAAAAGAATCTGAATATATATGCTCTTATAATAGATGCACAGAAGGCCTTTGATAGGGTAGACACGAATTTTCTGTTTTATCTTTTACCTTATTTTAATATATCCCTGGAATTCATTTAAATCTTCCAAATTTTATATAGTAATCCTTAAACTACACTGTATATTAACGGAAGTTTTTCCAAAAGAATACAGATTAGGTCAGGAATGCGACAGGGTTGTCCTTTGTCCCCTTTACTATTTAATATTTATCTTGAACCCTTGTTCTTATATATTAAGCAGAAGGTTTATCATAATGTCCCAATAATGTATGGAACTAAAATATTAATGGCAGCTTTTGCTGATGATCTGAATATTTATTGTGCATCTCCAATATCAGACACTGAGAAGATATTGAAAGCAGTTAATGATTTTTCAGAGGTTTCTAACTATAAAATTAATGTGGGGAAAACCAATATATTCCCTTTAAAGACACCTAAACCTTTCTCATTATTACCTTTAGTGGGGCAGGTAACATTCAAAGATAATATTAAATACCTTGGTGTTGTGTTTTCCACAGATAATAAAGATTTTTATAATAATAATATTAAAATAGTTTGGGAACAAATAGTTTCTGATTTTGTGAGATGGAAAAATTTGTACTTGCCAGTATTAGCAAAAGTTTCTATTATAAAAATGAATGTATTGCCACGGTTACTGTATATTTTTAGGTCAGCCCATTTATCTCTTTCAAGAACATTTTTTAAACAAATTCATAAAGATTTGGCTAAATTTATTTGGGAGCCAAAGAAAACTAGGGTATCTTATGACAAATTAATGACCCCAAAAAGTAAAGGAGGTCTGGAGTTGCCTAATTTTGAAACGTATTATCTGATTGTGAATTCTAATAGGATTTTAAGAATGGCCAATCATGAGATAACTAGTACTAAGTGGACACCAACTTGGCTAACCCTGAACTATGAATATATTTTAAAGTTGAACATTAATCCTAAAGCAATGCCCTTTCTAGGTAAAGATATTCTGAGGGTATATGGGATTGTGGAACACATTAAAACTGAAATATTATCTTTACAGAGTCTATTTCAATCATTGGATTTACTTCAGCATATGATGGTCTTTCAGCCCTTTCACAGGAACCCAAATGTAAAGCTGAACAACCAATTAATTGATCTAAAGAAGTTTCCATTAATTGTTAATTTAACTATGATCGATATATATAAACATCTGGATCGATCGCCCAACCAAATAAGACAAGAATTTAATTTACCTAAAAATTACCTGATTATTCTTAGACAGATTAGAGAATTTACTATAAGTTACCTCCAAAATTTTAAACTGGATGAAGAGACTATAAATAAATGCTCTGAGTTGTGGCAAGCTCTCCAACAGGATATTAAATGTATAACAGCTACGAATAAATTAATTAAAGAACTTAAATTTCAAGGTAAAGTTTTGTTATCAAATTATTGGGAAGAGAAAATATTATTGACAGATAACGTAATATGTTAAAGGCAATTGAATTGACTATTAAATCAACTTCTCTTCAAAAACTGTTATATACACAGCTGATGATTTGGAATAATGCATATTATACACGCCTTGCCCTGCATAAATTTAATTCTAAAAACTCTGCAACATGTCCATACTGCAAAACTCAACCAGCTGATCTTCTTCATATGTTCTGGAGCTGTAAGTGTGTATACAAACTGTGGAATTCCCTTAAAATTCAACTTCAGAAAGTGGGATACCAAAGTTCAACACTGTCTTGGAAATTTATGATTTTGCATATTCCCCCAAAGGAACTTACCAGATCACAGAATATAGTTCATATTAATATTTTCTTACTAATGAAGTGTTATATAGCTTCAAACTGGCTAGACCCAACTAAAACATCATGGCAAAACTTCAGAGTGTTGGCGACAAAACATATACTAGCTCATAAACTACTTTTAAATTCATATAGTAAGGGTATCAATAATCCGAAAATTTGGGAACAGATATTTAATATTATATTAGCATAAAACTTTTGATTTGAAGATAGTAATAATCATTGCTATATTTGGAGAGAAATGTCTAATCAAACTGTTCAATATTGGAAACTTATTAATTATTCCTGTGTTTTTCTTATATTTTTAATGTCTTATATGGAAGCATTCTTGTAAATATTGTATATTGTTTGGTGTGATTGTTACAGTGTTAGTTAGTAGTTTGTATTTTATAATTTTGTATGAAAAGTATATAACAATAAAGATTTATTATGGAAAAAAAAAAGAAGTGTATGAATTGTCTTAGTTGCTATTGCAAAAGAGAGTACAAGTTTATACAATGTACTGTTTAAGTCATAATCAAGGATAGTAGCATGAGCTGGTATATCTTAAAATTGTTGCCAGTCATATTATTTATGAAGGTACATTCATGTAAAATTTATAGTGTCAGTATACGCACAATACGCTGCCTCTAATGGAAACTGAATAATGCTAAACATAGGTACAAAATTTAGCTGTGACATGTATGCAGATTGACAATGATTTGATAGAAACCTGTGGAAATAGCTAAGGAGTGCTACTGTATCCAAGACTAAGAGATCACTAAGTTTGGGTATTCAGTCCCTCTACTCTAGATTCACACAGGAAGTCCCACACATTCCATTTACTCACCAGAATTCTTCCCTTGACTGTACATATTCCCCTAACTTCACTTTATTTAATGTCATTCATGACTTGTATCACCTCTGAGAATTTTTGCCTACTTTTAGTTTCCCATTTTCGGTGATTACTTTTTTGATTACTATGAAGAGTAGACATAGCACAGGCCCAGGATTTTGAGTTGTTCTATTTTGTCCCAGTTTAACAAAACATATATATATCTAATATTATTATGTCAGTTATCTCAGTAATGACATCCTTAAGTTCACCAAGAAAGATCTGTGATACCAGTAATTCCCAGAAAATGTGTTTCCAATGTCTGCTTCATTTTCCCTTACATCTCCACAAACAAACTAAGAACCAGGAACCAATGATACAAGACAAAAATCCAAGCCTAGGAACTCAGTCTCCACGAAATACCAAAATCTTCAATAAAATTTATTTAGCGCTTTCGTCAAAGCATATAACAACTGACTTCTTCAGAATAAATACATTTTATTGAAGATTTTGGTATTTTGTGGAGACTGAGCTCCTAGGCTTGGATTTTTTTCCCTTACATCTCCAGCAAGTTCCTCTAATGTGGGGGAAACATACACTATAATATATATAGATGGTGTATACAAATTTTTACGCAAACACTTCCATGCAAAAATTCAGAGTTTTCTAGATTATGTGGCATATCTTAGTGCTTTACAGATGTCCCTGTAATCTTGCTCAGTTATTATTATATCAACTTTTCTGCTCCAGTCCTGTCTCAGTTTCAGAGCATAATATTTTTTTAATTCTAATAAAGCTTTGTAAGCTCTACTGATAAGTCCTTTTTCAGTGATGCTTCCTTCCCCCATATCCTCTATAAATAATTGTACCATTGTGGGTTTGGAATTAAGCTATTTCTTTTCTTTAATCATTTCCTTTAAATCAGCTGTTAATCTTAGGTATGTCAAGTAATCCCTGTCTTTTAACTAGAATTCGTGCTTGACCTGGGTCCATGTTTTTATATTACCTCAAATTAATTACTGATTCCAAAATCTTAACAATTTATCTTTCTTTTCCCAAATCTGTACTATATTAATTTTATTTGCTTCCTTTGTTGCTTTAAATGAATGCTCTATAGGGATTATCCAACTTTCCCAGTCCCTTAACAATTATGTGTTAAATAATTGCCTACAAAAGACATTTATGTATTCCAAAATAGGCTTCACTTCCCTGTTGTCGTTAAGCATTTTCCATATATCAGTCTGTACTACTCTTTGCTCATCATTTTGTTGCATTAATAGCATAATTTTCTACCTCAAAACATACTGCTCAGATTGTAATAAATACATAAATTCAACTTTGGGCCCTGAAATAAGCCTCCAAGTTTGGCATTACCAGTCCCCATTGTACTTTTTGCAGTTTTAGTTTGTCCAAGCTAATCCTTTATTTTTTTCCCTCACAGTAAAAAAAAAATCTCCTTCTGTATATTTTGCCAAAACCCAACTCACCCAAATCCAATCAGTAATTAGATGGCTGCTATGTACAACTGCAGCAATCTGCAAGTAGCTGCATAACTCACCAAGCCATGCACTAGGGCCTTAAAAGTAGCTTGTAGCAGCCCCTTGCAGTGCTACATTGAGCAACTGAGGACACAGCTGCCAAAAATAGCTCCACACACTACCATTCTACAAGGTTCTCAAGCTGTGCTTATCACAACTGCATATATGCCTAAGTTATATATTTGCTAAAATAGATATGCATACATACGTAACTGCGCCATCCACCCCTTAATAGATAACTATCTCAATAGACCATAAATCTCTGGCTTATTTAAGCTCTTAAACAAAAATGCTTTCAGTTGACTGTAAATATCTATCCTAGTTTAAACTTTGCAAATCTCTGTAAATAAATCACATTTTACTTTACACTGGTGAATATGGAATGTCAGCCTACTTGGTTCTCTTCTGTTGCTAGCCTCATAGCATTAAGTATCCTTAATCAGTGTAGCAACAGTTTTATACTGACAGATAATGAACTTGTATTAAACACCAATAATTATTTGTGAGAGGTGCAAATATTTAAGAAACAAGGAGGCCTCATTTTCACAAAAAGCACAGACTGTGAGAATCCCACTAATACATCACACAATGAACACTCAACCCTGACACATAATCCAATGTCACTTGCTGAAGCCTAGGAAATCCTTACCTAAGTCACCGATACCTGGAAGGATTAAGCCTCAGCAGCAATCAAAATTAGATATAGCAGCACATATTTTACCTTTAACAAAGAGCCACTATGAGCCAAAGGGTATCAGTACAACAGACCTGCACAAACAAAACTGTTTTACTGATTGGTGACTTCATAGTGAGACTCACAGATTCCCCACTCATTAGGATGAACAAAGATAAGATGACAGTGGGTTGTCTTTCAGGTGCCAGGATCCTGGATGTCTCAAAGTCTTAATACACTTGCTGCAGGCAAATATAACTATGATATGGGAGTTGTGCATGTGGGATTAAATTACTTGGGGTAAACACTAAACTCTCTATGCATGTCACAAATGTAGGCAAGACCCTGATACTGAGTGGAGTCTCCCCTCTCTTCAAATGATTCCTATGTACAAAGAAAAGATGACTGGCTTCAAAAACTGGCTAATGAAAAACTGGTACGAACTGGTACCATTCCAGGGGGATCAAGTATGTATCAGCTTGGAATGAGATACTTCACAGCCCTACTTGCTTTGCAAAGGATGGTCTGCACCTCTCATTCAAAGGCTTTCATATACTGATTAAAGCATTTGTTGACCCTCTGAACTTCAGTTATGAGCATTCCAATGTGGCAAACATATTAGTATTAAAATAGACTGAAATTAAGGTGGTTCTGTGGGACTTCCAAGATGGCTACACACTGATCAACAGCTTAACTTCAGCTCTTCCACTGTGAAAAAAGAAACTGAGAGATAAGGGCTAATAATTCAACTGGGAAAAGTGAAAAGAAAACACTGACTTGGAAGAATCCTGCAGCTGTTCAGGAAAAAGCAGTTCAAGCGCCAGCTTTGGTACAAGATATATCTTCCAGTATATCAACTCAAATAAAAGGCTGAAAAAATGGAAGATGATTTAAACAGCTATTTAGATGAACTGATAAAACTGCAAAAATTAGAGGTCAAAGTTAAGAAAAGGTAGGCTGAGTATGAGACAGCTGAAGAAGAACTGCTTTAAAAAATAGCAGAGTTAGAGGACAGAGTACATAGAGAAAAACTGAAACATTCTGCTGAGCCTTAGAAACTGGAAGGAACAGACTGTTATAGTTTTATGAAAACACAGATAAACAACTGGACTGGTATTGCATATCAGGATTTGTCAATTGAAAGGGCATATCATTTGTATGCCTCAAATATGTCCACACAAAAGCAGCCAGTACCCATATTAGTAAATATGCAATCATACGGGCAGAAAGAGTTGATCCTAACAAAACTGTGGCAGATGGACTAAGTATTAAAAATTGGAGAGAGTAGAATATTAGTGGAAATGATTCATTGTATACTAGATGGAAAAGAAGCAAATTTATCCCAGGATTCAGGAAATGTTGAGGCAGGTGTGAGATTTTAGCAGCTGTACCCAGCTATCTTCTGAATATTTTTCCCTGGAAGATTAAAGTAATTTTTTAATGCAGAAGAGGCTGAGGAGGAAATACAAAAGTTTATCCAACAAAACATGAGCCATTAAACAGAAGGGGGCTCCGCTTCTTATTTTTTGATAAGCAAGTTCATATAGAACCTTTGCCAATGAAACCATTTTCTTGTGTTCCAAAGGAAAATGCTTGCAATACAGAAAATAAAACAGAAGATGACTAGAAGAATTGGGAGTACCTTGGATCTGAACTGGAGTCTGAGGTTGGGAGATGGAATTGAACAGGAAGAAGTTCAGCAACACTGAAATTAGTGAATACATATGAGACTATAAATCATCAATCACATTTGTGAAGTGTGGCTTTACAAGAATAGTGGCCAAGAAAGATTGTACTTTTGTTGACTTTGTTAAATTTGTTGGGGGACTGAAAGACATATACTCCAGTTTGTGTCATTAATGTTTGAAAGAACGCCAAAAGGGAAAAAAAGTAACTGTAAGTAAAGCATTTGTTTGCTTTTATCTATATTTGTATAAACATTTCATGATATAAATTGCATGTTATATTGTAAAGCATTTTCAATGCTTGTGTATGATAAATGTACTAAAGTAAACATTTTTTTTTAGTTTTAAGAAATGTAGGAATTACATTGTAAAAAAGAAGAAAGGCTGGACAAAAGAATTTTTAACTTAATACAATATAATCTTGGGCTGTTGAGGTGGGGGATGGGGTGTAAAAGTGCATTGATTATAATATATGTATACTGTAGTTGAGATGTTTTCTCTTACTTTTGCATAGGTGAATGTCTGGAGTAATACCCTTGGCTTAATGTAATAACACATTTTTTTGTGTAAGCATGTGGGCTTTAAAAATAAGAGAACACTGAGTGTAATTAAAACCTTTCCTTGAGCATATACATGTTTAATGTGAGTTGAAAAGTCTGCAGCTAAGGGCAGCTGTACATTTTGTTCTTATGTTTCCATGGAGATAAGCTGACTACAGGTGCAGGAAATAAATATTGAGAGTTCCGGCCATTGTTTGCTGAGGGAATCATAAAATTAAAGGGTTCAAGGGCAAGCAGCTTAGTAAAAAATAAAGTCTGAAATTATTGGAAGTGAATATGAATGAAATAGGTGAATATATAACACCTTTCCTGGTACCTAAGTACTTCAGTACATTTAATTTAACAGTGTATAATTTAGTTGTATTTAAAGATAGCCAGTATACTTTTTCTTAAGGCTAAAAGTTAATGTTTTCTGAAAGCATACTAGCTGTTTTTCACATTTAGGAGGGGAATAAAGATAAGACAAGAATAGATAGCAATTAGTATAAGTAGGAGAAGAGCTGTAACATGCTCCTTAGCATGGATAACCTTAATTTTAGGTTAGGTAATGCCTATGGGTGCAGCTGTCAATTTGGAACAATTGTTCCTATTAGAAGGGTTAACTTCATTATTTGAAGATGTACATAGTCTGGGTGCTTGTTCAAAGTTAATAGGTTATGGGGGTGTTTTGGATATGTGTTTGTTTTTGTTAGTTTTCAATAAAACAAAAAGTCTTGTAAAATGCGACAGGTTCAAATGGAAATTACAAGAAACAACTGTATAGAAGATCAACCTGACAGACATTAATGGTTACAAGTAACGCAAAAAGTGGAAATAGACAATTCAAAAAGATGTCATATATAATAGGTGGGAATAAATAATTTCTTATCGTATTGGCCACAATATCCATATTATTTTGGAACATGAATGGCCTCACAGGTATAAACAAAAATGTAAGAGTATTGAATTATTTTAAGAGATGCAGAGTACAAATAGCAATGCTACAAGAGACACATTTGGGATAAAGTTACCATGTACATATGATAAAGAAAGGATTTCAGGATTGATATTCAGCAGTATATCAGGGGCAAAGGAAACTAGAGGTATTTATTGTACTTGCTAGATGAGCTCCAATAGTGATAGAAGAGAGGAAAAGATAATAATGGAAGATCTGTGGTAGTAAGGGACTACTGGTAAGGGAGGGAGATTATGCTGGCATGTATTTATATTCTACCTAAAGTGGCTATTGTGGAGCTTAAGAAAATTTGGGGAGAATAGTCAGCTTTTAGCAGGTAATATGACTTATAAGTTGGGACTGGACCTTGATTTGCAACAGTGAGGATGTATCTGGGGGACTTAGAAGAGAAAATATACAAAAAAGGCAGATTTCTGAAGAAATGTATAAAAATATTTGGTATAGAAAATGTGAATTCAGTAGCAGAGGACTAAGAGAAAATTTACATATTATTTCCCACGTACAATAACTGATCTAGACTAGACAGATATTATATTTAACAGAAACATGTGCATTTAATTGAAAGCTTCAACAGACATCTAGTAACTATGTTAGATCATAAGCCAATAACAACTAAGATAAAAATGCAGGGTAATGAAGTAAAAACCAATCACTGGCACTTCCTCTCCTGCTTGCTAAAAAGAAAGGCATTAAAAGAATGGGTAGTGGGAATTATTCAATATTTATTAGAGAAGACAGAAATGTATTCAGAAGTTATAGCTAGTGAGTGGGGTAAAATGAAAGAGGAGATAAAATAGAGTAGAAATAAAAGAAAAAAAGACAGATTTTTAAAACATAGTTAGAGGAGCTGACAAAGGTTAACGTATTGCAGAATAAGGTGAATTTCACAGAACAAGAAGAGGAACAACTGCAGAGTGATAATGAGAACATAACGAAGTATCTGGATAATATGCATGAGTTTAGAAAGATTGCTGTTAAGCAACCATGTTTTGATAATAATTCCAGAGCCAAACACTTTTAGCACAATGACTTAGGCAACAGAAAGTAGAAAGGGTTTTTGCCAAACTTAGGGAGCCTATAACAAGAAAAATAACCACAGATCCTGTAGAAATATTAGAGATATTTCTAAAATTTTATGAAAATTTGTATGAAGCAGAGAAATGTGGAAATCAAAGAGCACAAATGGAAATATGTATGGAAGACTTATTTATACCAATGTTAGAAGTAGGTGATGCTCAACAATTAACAGTTAAGATAGGAGGAGATGAGATAAAAATTGTGATGTATAATCAGTCTGCTGGAAAGTCCCTAAGAGTAGATGGTATTCCTGTGTAAGTTTGGAAGCTAGGAGGGAGGAAAGTGATAAATATCTAGAAGGTTTTGTTTAACAGTATTTTAAAAGGAGGTGAAGCACCAACATCCTGGAAGAAAGCTGTAGTGGCTGCAAAATCTAAAGATGGAGAAGACCCATCAGACCCAGCTTTATATAGGCCCATTTCAATTTTAAACCATGATTATAAATTGTTTATGTCTATGCAAGCTAAAAGAATGGGAAGTGTGTTGCCAAAATTGACAGATATGGATCACTGTAGTTTTGTGGAGGGGAGACAAACATTTGACAACATTAATCGAACAATGATGATCCACAGTGAAGTAGAATGTAAGAAAATACCAATGTTGTTGGTGGGTCTTGATGCAGAGAAAGCATTCAACAGAGTAAGCTGGGGTTTTATGAGCAGGGCAGTGGAATCATCTGCATTCCCTGACACAATAAGGTTAATTAGGAGGCTATATGAGGGATCAGAGGCAAAAATTAAAGTAAGAGAGTTCCTCTCTGACAGGTTGTATCTGAACAGAGGAACTAGTCAGGAGTGTCATCTTTCCCCTTTTTTATCTGCTTATTTTTGTAACCATAGACAAAGAAAATAAGGAACTCAGAAATGAATGGTTGTAATTGGTTTGGTAAACAAGAAAAGTTGGCTTTATTTGCAGACAATGTTATTTTGTACCTTAATAAACCAGAAAAGGACATCTCAGTGCTCTGGAAAGTTTTGAGACAATTTGTCTTTATGGGATATAAAGTTAATGAAGATAAAACAAAGGCTATAGCTGTAAACTGTGTACTCACACATGAATTGGTTCAGCCATGCCCATATTTATGGAGACATGATGAATTAAGTATTTAGGAGTATGGATTAAAAACTATTATCTTATGGCAGCTAAGGATATCTGCAAAGAGACTAAACAAAATACGAGAGAAGAAAATGAAAAGTTGGAAGCTTTCTTTATGGATATGGATAGGAAGATACAAAAAGTGAAAATCTTTTTAGTCCCTTTAGTTTTATAAACATGTCAGGCTTATTTTTATCAACCAGAGGAGAAGTTGTGGAGAATAATTAATAAAGAGTTGAAAGAATTTATCTGAGAGGGGAAGAGGGCAATGTGAAGTGGGAGAAACTGATCCTTCCAATAAAAGAAAGAGGTTTAGGATTACTTGATTTAAATGGATATAGTACATTTATATAGGTAAAGTTCAAAAACATAACAGAAAGTTATAATTCAAAGTGGAAAGGAATGGTGATGAAGCAGGGGGAAATTCAAGAGATAAGGAGAAAGTGGGATTTTGGATGCAGATCCTTAAGGGGAATAGCAAACGGCATAGAGAAAAATCCAAATGGAGAGATGATAAGTCAGCAAAGGAGAGTAGTATTGCTGAAACTGAATTCATCCTCAAGTCTTGGTGAGTACCTTCATGAGGTGGACCCTGGTTTTCACAAAATCTCACCAAAACGACACTGATATATAGACTGTATTTTATATAGCATATATCATGGGCAGAAGTTGGTCAAAAATTAAAACAGATAGCTGGGTGCAGAAGACCCAGGATAAAAAAGTGCCCAATCCTGGTAGGCACACTGCTGCCAGGACTGGAAAAAATGACAGTGTAGAATTCTCAAAATACGGAAACATTCCTACAATGGGGCCAGGCCAGGCCCAGAGGGAGGATAGCCTCCCATTGTAGAAGGAAGTAACAGTCCACAAAAATTACAAAAACTGATAGACCAAAGAAGAGCCAAAAAGACATTAGAGTGGACTGAGGATTGAGGATAAGATAGAAATTATGTATTGTTACTATTATGCAAAAAGCCCAGAATTTCCAGATACAAGATATACAAAAAGATTAAGAGAGAAATTAGAGGAAAGAGAAGTACTTCCACAAGAATAAACTATCAGAAGCCTCAAATAAAAATTTGTGTTCATTAATACAACAAATCAATGAAAAACATTATATAGACCATGAAACGTTGATCTTTTTGAAAAAAAAGAAGCATCTGAGGAAGTGCAAACATGCGTATAAACAAAACCTAGAGATTTTTGAAAAGTATAAAAAAGAAATATGGACACGGAAAAATAAAGATTTGTTATGGTGCAATATTTATGCAAAGTATAAAGATAAATTAATCAATATAAAAATGGTAGCCCCAAAGATATTCGAAGAGAAATACAGGCAAAGGCATCCAGATACGGATAATTTCACAATAAAAAAAAAATAATATAACAAAGAGGTAATGTAGAAAAAAATTTGTAAAGTAGAAGTTAAAAAAATAGAAGTTGAAGTTCTAGAATGCCTGCGAAGTGAAGGATGATTTGGTGTAGAAGGTCTAACACAGGTTACATCACAGCATGTTGGAATGAGTCCCCAAAGTAAAAAGAAACAGGTAGATCAGGAGACATTTGAATAAGAAATATGGACATGGGAAAGAAAAAGAGATTTAATATGGTGTAATATTTATGCAAATGAGACAGCAAAACTAATTACTACAAAAAGAGCAGCACCAAAGATATCTGAAAAGAAATACAGGTAAATGAATCCAGGCATGGAGAACTTTACAATATAAAAAAATAAGACAAAGAAAAAAAAAGCAGAAAAGAAGATTAGTAATGGAGAAGTTAAAGAAACAGAAACTGAGGTTATAGAATGCCTGCGAAGTGAAGAATTCAGTGTAGAAAATCTGACTCAGAAAGCACCACAGCAGGATAGACCAATGGACATCCAAATTAAGGAGAAACCAGTGGAATGGGAACCAACTAGTCAGCTGTCATATGAAGATATTTTGGAGCCTTCCACAGGAAACCAGTATAAATGTTCACTTGAAGCTTGACAGCAAGGGAAGGAACAGGAAACTGTGGCAACTCTGCTGCAGTCTATGTTGAGGATAAAATTGAAGAGAATGTGCCATAGGAAGATGTTCTAGAACTTTCTATACAATGCCTGCAGGAAATAGAGAACAAAAAAGTATCCTCAGTTTAGAAGAAAATGAGCTAAGAGAAGAGTTGCTTGATTTAATAGAGATAGCTATATTAAGATCAATGAAAGAAATAGACTGCAGAAGGTCAATAAAACCCAAAAAGTCAGAAGTTCGATAAAACAAATGAACACAGTAATTAGGACTGTCCATAGAGATCCATGCAATATAACAGAAGTAAACAGGATATATTACTGTGCAGCTAAATTAATAACAGATAAAATTGTACCAAAGAACACAGTATATTAAGGGAAAGGAAGGGGAGCAATAGAATACCATCATGGAAGTATTACATGGAGAAAACTATAAAGCAATTAAGACAAGAAATGTCACTGTTAGAAGATTATAGAAGAAGGAACAGATCAACAAAAACATGGATGAGGGGAAGACTGTGCATATTGTGCACACTGCCTATCTTGGCCTGGCCAAAGCCTTTGACACTATTCTCCACTATTCCCCACTTGGGCATAATAGATAAATTCTCTCAACTAGGCATCAATCAATATGTTACCAGATGGGTAGCAAACTGGCTGACTTATAAAACCCACGTGGTCAAAATAGGGGAAGCCACCTCAAGCAGTAGACCCGTAACAAACGGTGTACCCTAGGGCTCGGTCTTGGGGCCTCTGTTATTTGGGATATATGTTTCTGAGGTGCAGGCCAAAACCAGTGGGCTATGGCTGACCAGGTTTGCAGATGACTGCAAACTGGGTGCTGTCATCAGTTTGCCTAGTGATGTGGACATCTTCCAAGCGGGTCTCACTCAGACAAATGACTGGTGCCAGAAACATGGCCTCAAGCTGAATACCAAAAAATGCATCATCATCTCCTATGTCCCCACAAATTATCACATTAATAACAACATCCTAAGCACTAAATCACTCGTGAGGAATTTGGGCAGCCAGGTTGATAGCAACCTGACCCTTGACCACCATGTTGCTTTTGTGGTATGGAAAACCTTCTATATGGCCAACCTCATAAGTAAGGGTATCTCATCCAGGAACAAGGAGGTCATAACATCCCTGTATTCCTCCCTTATAAGGCCCATTATTGAGTACAACGCACCTTTCGGCATGTACCTTGCAAAGCACATGCAGCAACTGGAGATACCACAGGGGTTCCTCACCAGGAGAATCCAGGGCCTCAAACATCTACCATAAACAGATAGGCTAAAAGCCCTATCCCTCTACACAGTTTCATTTCATACAGACTCCTCAGAGGTGAGCTTGTCTGGTATACAAGTTGATCATGGACCCCCACCTTGATGGGACAGCTGCATATCCGCAAGTCAATCTCCACTTGAATAACCCACATGCGTGTTCTCAACCTGGTCTGTGACATCAACAGGACTTATTGGTGGGACAGATTTGTGTCCCAGAGACTCCCTCATCTATGGAATAGACTCCCTCTCCACATCAAGCAGAGTACCTCTTTACCCCTTTTTAAGCACAACCTGGATAACTGGATGGGAAACGGAAAGTATACCCCTGGGATTCCCCCCATGCCCATGCTGGACAGGGGCATTGGGTGCTGATTTTTCTATACATGGGCTAAACTCTTGGCTAGGCTTATAAGGGCTTCACAGCCAATAGCTTAGTAACCTCCTGCGATCCTATGAAAAATACTCAGAAAGATAGATGTGATAAAAGCAATGTGCAGTATTATAACTAATCAGGATTTATCATGCACTGTCACAGATAATAAACTAAAATAGCATAGGCAGAAAAACTTAGAAGATACACAGATAAATATAAAGGAAAAGTAAAAAAATAAGCAATTTATTGATGATGCAAAAAAGTTTTATAGAGAATTGAGAAAAAAGATAAAAATAATTGAAAGAACACCAAATAAAGAAGAAAATATATATATTTTGGTAAAGTATTTATGAAGATCCCATGGAACATAACAAAGATGCTAAATGGATAGAAGTAAAGAAAGAATAAGAAGTTAAAAGGTACAGGATATGAAATGGGATGAAGTAACAGACAGAGAGATTGAAACAAAGTTGAGAAAAGCCTCCAACTGGAAAACCCCAGGCCCAAATGCAGTACCTAACTGCTGGTTAAAAGTATTAACATCTTTGTATGAAGATTTAGACATGAGTAAGAACTATTTATATGTGCACCACAAACAGACACCAACCTGGCTAACAACAGGAAAAACAATGCTCCTACTTAAGAGTGAACCTGTAAACTACCTTAAAAATTATAGACCAATAACGTGGCTTCTGATGATGTATAAACTATACACTGGAATTGATGCTGACAGAGTTTACAGTTATTTAGAAGATGGTGCTGGCCGTTTGTGTTTTTTACTGTGTTTAATTTTGGCCTTTGCACCTGCCATCCATGCGTGGCTTCTCCTGACTTACACATTTAGAAGAAAACTCATTTATGGCAATAGAACAAACGGACAATAAAAGAAGGTCATATGGAACAAAGGATCATTTGTTGTTAAATAAAGTCATAATGGAGAACTGTAAAAAGGGGAAGAATCTAAGTATGGTATGGTTTGACTACAAAAAAGCATTTGACAGTGTCCCACATTCATGGATAAAAGAGTGCTTTAACATGTACAAGATACACCCTACACTGATAAACTACATCACAGTGACCATGAAACAGTGGCAGATTACTATGCAGTTAAGCTATGATAAAGGGCAAATTCTTATTCCAGGGATAAAAATCCAAAAGGAGATATTATAGGGTGAGTCTCTATCACTGTTGCTTGTTTGCCTTGCTCTTAACCCATTAAGCTGTCTGCTTAACAGATTAGGTCATAGCTATAATTTGGCTCCTAGAAAACAGCAAAGTGTAAAGACTTCTCATCTTCCCATTGTCAATTATTTAAAACTGTATAGCTCATTAGATGAGAAACTGATAACACAACTGCAAGTAGTCAAAACTTTTTCAGATGATATAAGAATTTCATTTGGTTTTGATAATTTTGCAAAAGCAAACTTTAAAGCAGGAAAGTTGCAGCACCAAGAAAACATCAGTTTAGGACAAGAATGTGGTATAAATGAAAAGAAGAAAAACAGGATGCAGAGCATGGCTGAAAATAACAATTTAATGAAATGAAACAAGATGAGCGCTTTCGGGAAAACTCTTTGTCAAATCATATAAAATCATAGTAAACACAAAAACATTTAAAAATACATCATTAACCAATAGAATAAGACATGCAAATAAATTAAACCTAATATTAAAACTGATTTTTTTAAAAAAATAGCAAATTAAAATAAAACATAAGTTTGGTTGTACAAAAAATGCATGACCAATAAGTAGAACTGTGATACAGCGCAACACATCCAATAGGAGAAGAGTCACAATAAACACTGGATAATCAAAAACCTGGGCTGTCAAATCACAATACTTGGATGCACAAGAACTCATTCCTATCCTGAGATGTGCAGGCAGTTTAACTCTAGGTGAATGCAATGTAATTAGTAAAAAAGGGAACAAAAATTCAATGATATAAATTAAAATGACAAATCATGATCATAAATTGATGGACAACCTTGTATACAAAGTAGATTACATATAGGACTGAATAACTGATAACGGAGCTGTAATGCAGTGCACTACATTAAATATTAAAGAACACAAAAGTTATTCAGAAACAAAATGTAAAATCGCATAATGCATTCCTTGCAGTTAGTGACATTTCGTCTGACCAATACAACCAATGAAATTTATAAGGTGAAGCTATATGATTGGCAGAAGGGAACCAATGAAACACAGTAAAAAAGGAAACTGACCAATAGCAAACCCCAAAAAAGGTCCAATCCATTCTTGAGTAAATAAAAAATGTAATAGTAACCAAATATGACATCCCAAGAGAGTCGTCTCGTATGCTTACTAATATTGTATTAAACTCCCAAATTCTGAGTACTAAACAACAGGAAATTCATGCCTAGTCAAACAGCTGTATCTCTAAAATGCCATATAAACTAGATAACTCTTAAAACATACTGTGACACAGTATACACTTCATACTATGTTAAAATATAGAGAAATCATTCAAGGGTCAATAATTAATGTTGACAGATCTCACAGTACATACTTCACATTTGATCATAATAAAATGAAGAAAGGGTGCCCCACGAACCAGACTCGACCACAATAAGTATGAATGAAGCACCTGAAGCCACGAACCACTCAAACACGACTTTATTACAAAAATTATTAAAAACAAAATAGCAACGATGTAACTTCTTCAGCATGTACATTACTTTCAGCCTCTTATTATATATGGACTTGCCTCCTTAATCATCCAATCAATTTAAACATTGCATTAGCAGGGTTATTCATTCCAAATAATTACAGCTTAAATGTCAAGGTACTGATCTAAAACATTTAAAATTATTAAATTTATAAATCATTTATAATACAATAAGTCATTTCTAAAAATGTAACATTTCATTCGGATATATGGACAGTTTTACTATGCTGAAAATGTACAATTTAATACACTAAAATGTGTACCTAATCTAGCTCAATAGCACCATCTTGTGACAAACTAAGCAATACTCATATTCCTTTAAAATACTTTACTATACAGGTTTCTACTAAAATTTAAACAGTCTTTTTAGACTTACTAAAACCTTATCATTAATTCAGATCTATTTTAAGAATGTGTGTATACACATAAATGAACTTCACATACTTCATAGTTAATATAAATATAAACATAATCGTGCAATTGTGCCCCTTTCATAATCTAGCAGCTCTTAACTTTAAAACAGGTACGATAGATACATGTTCATTAATCCCTGGCTTTCTACTAGCTTGTAGCACCAATTGCCAGTAAAGTTCCCTCACTTCTATCCTATCCTATTCTCCTAATCACCTCCCCTAATATCTTGTGGAATTACTTCTAACACAAAGAACATAAAGGAAGCTTGCTTACAAACCGTAGTATGTTTAAAAAGGGCATTATTGACATCTTTTTTTGCTAATCTCATATATGTGTTCATATATTCTTCCTTTAAAAGCCCTTTCGGTTTTACCCACATAAAAGGAGGTACATTTTTTACATTCCGCCAGGTATATTATTCCTTTTGTGTCACAGTTAGCATAGGATTTACTAATAAAGACAATGAGTATTTGAAGAAATGTTTATCGCTAGGCATTGTGCCTAAAGGGTTACGGGTTTACAAATACCCGAATAATACAAAGGAAAGCAGTATCAAAGATTTGATAAAAATATTTGATGAATGTGGTTTGGAATCATGAAAATAATAATTAGAGATAATGAAACTGAAATGGAACAGTTATATAAAAAATAAAAGATGTTAATGAAAAGATTTTGAATGACCTGTTGTTTACAGTTGAAAAGGAAAAAGCTAAGTATTACAACATTAAAAAGAAAGTGGATGAGAAATGTTTTAACAATTCTAAAAGAAAAGCTAAGAAAATAGAAAGGGATGTATTAGAATAAAAGGAGAAGAGAAGTTACCCTAAAACCAAGACAAGGGGTAGATATGGTGGCTATTATGGTGCATCTAATAATGGTGGATTTGAAAAGAATGATAGAGTTAGACAGGGTGATTCAGGCCTATATAATCATGGTTTCAACAAGAATGAATGGGAAGCCAGGGAGTATAATGATACTCATACTAGAGTTCATTTCAATAATAGTAGATCAATTGAAAATGAACAAGATTTAAGTGAAAGTGATAATCATGTTTATGACTTGAATGACCCTTTGGATTTTCCCCTACTGAGACGTTCGGAGAGGATTCGGAACAAATCAACAATATAATACAACAGCTAAGGAACAAATCTTTGATTAAAGATATAATAGATGATAGTAGTAAGAACATAGATATCAGAACTTTAATATTTTTAATTATAGTAATACAGAAATTAATAAATGGCATTTTAGGCTATTTATGAAAGGCCTAAAATTTGTTCCTAAAATGAAAAGTGATATTAGTAAAATTTTAATTGATTTAAAACTATTCATTAGAAAGAAAAAAATTCGAATTACTATTTCAAAATAATAGTTCTGGTAATCAGACCCCTTCTTCTAATAATGTATCACTTAAAAAGAAAAGCACTGCTAACCCTATCATACATCCCCGGCTTAAAATTTTTGAGGTGGTAGTAGAGAGGGAACTTAGAGAGGAACTGGAGAAATCAAAAATGAGACCAAATTTGTTGTGGCAGGAAAGGCAATTGTTAAACAAATTAAGAGAGGATAAAAATATAAGAATTTCAAGGCCTGATAAAGGAGGGTGATTGTTATAATGGATAATATTATTTATAATACCAAAATGGAAGAATTATTAAGGAATGAAGATAGATATGAGGAAGTATCTATTAACAAAATAAATATAGCTTACTCTAAAATTGATTTTGCTCTGAAAGAGCTATTGAGTGATGGGTTAATTAATAAACAGATGTATGAGTATCTCTATGTTGAGAAACCACTTATACCAGTCATTTTTGGCATTATGAAAGTACATAAAGATACAAACAACCCACCAATCAGGCCAATAGTTTCAGCTAATGGATCGAAGACATATCCATTAGCTAAATTTGTGGATGAAAAAATTAAGAATTTGGGGATAGACAAAGAAGGTTTTTTGAAGGATTCATGGGACCTATTAAAGAGTGTTAACCACCAGTTATACAATAAGGATATTGCCTTTTTAACAGTGGACATAATAGATTTATTTTCAGTGATTCCACATCAAATAGGAATGGATTGTTTTTTAAAAGATTTATTAGACACCAAAAAATTTAATTGGAAGGAATTAAGAGTGATTATGGAACTCTTAGAACTGACACTGTTAAATAATTTTATAGTTTTTGAAGGAGAGTTCTTTAGACAAATAAAAGGTGTAGCTATGGGAGGGCCTGTTGTGCCCCCATATTTGCAAATATAGTTTTAAATACATGGGAAAAGAAATTCCTAACTTTATCACCACATATGAAGTACTGTAATTTTTATAAAAGGTATTTAGATGATTTGTGGTTTTTTTTGGTTAGAGGGGGGTGTAAAATAGAAGAATTTATTGAATGTATTAATAATACAACTGATTTTCTTAAATTCACATATAAAACCAACAAGGATACGTTAGAATACTTGGATATTACAATATATAAAAATTACCAAGACAATAAATTTGAGTCAAAAATTTTTAGGAAGGAGACATTCTCCAATTCCTATTTATATTATACTAGTGCTCACCCCTTTAAACAAAAAAGGAACTTAGTCAAAGGACAGTTTATAAGAATATCAATAATTACTACAGTTCAGAGGGTGTTTGAGGAAGAATGTATAAAACTGAAAGAAATGTTTTTAGATAGAAAGTATTCAAAAATGTTAATTGATGAAGTTATGGATGAAGTAAAACAAAGAAAAAATGACAAAAGTACATCTAATAATAGTAACAGGGACTATAATAGTGCTTATATTATGAATATCAACTATGAATCTGGGTTAATAAGGCAGATTATTAATAAAAATTGGAAAATGTTTTCAGAATTTTCAGACCTCACCACAATTTTTAAACAACCTATTGTTTTTAGTTATAGAAAAGATAGGAATATAAAAAAATATGTTAGAAAATAGGGTTGGACATAAGGAAACAAGTTTTAGGAAAAAAGGCACTTTTAAATGTGATAGATGCACACAATGCAAATATGTAATGAACGAGGAAAATCATTATTTAATGGCTAGAGATAGATTGTTTATTAGTTAGTAAATCATATGCTAATTGTGACACACAAGGCCTAATATACCTGGCAGAATGTAAGAAATGTACCTCCTTTTATGTGGGTAAAACCAAAAGGGCTTTTAAAAGAAGAATATATGAACACATATATGAGATTAGCAAAAAAGATGTCAATAATGCCCTTTTTAAACCTACTACAGTTTATAAGCAAACTTCCTTTATGTTCTTTGTGTTAAGAGTAATTCCACAAGATATTAGGGGAGGTGATTGGGAGAATAGGATAGAAGTGAGGGAACTTTACTGGCAATTGGTACTAGAAGCTAGTAGAAAGCCAGGGATTAATGACCATGTATCTATGGTACCTGTTTTAAAGTTAAGAGCTGCTAGATTATGAAAGGTGCACAATTGTATGATTATGTTTATGTTTATATTAACTATGAAGTATGTGAAGTTAATTTATGTGTATACACACACTGGAAGTAGATAGTGCATCTGAATTAATGATAAGGTTTTAGTAAGTCTAAAAAGACTGTTTAAATTTTAGTAGAAACCTGTATAGTAAAGTATTTTAGAGGAATATGAGTATTGCTTAGTTTGTCACAAGGTGGTGCTATTGAGTTAGATTAGGTACACATTTTAGTGTATTAAATTGTACATTTTTATCATAGTAAAACTGTCCATATATCCTAATGAAATGTTACATTTTTAGAAATGATTTATTGTATTATAAATGATTTATAAATTTAATAATTTTAAAAGTTTTAGATCAGTGTTTTTACCTTGACATTTAAGCTGTAATTATATGGAATGAATAACCCTGCTAATGCAATGTTTAAATTGATTGGATGATTAAGGAGGCAAGTCCGTATATAATAAGAGGCTGAAAGTAATGTACATACTGAAGAAGTTACATCGTTGCTATTGTGTTTTTAATAATTTTTGTAATAAAGTCGTGTTTGAGTGGTTCGTGGCTTCAGGTGCTTCATTCATACTTATTGTGGTCACATTTGATCATCTTACTAAGCAGTGCAACCAATGGGGTTGTATAAAATTAAAAAATATATATATATGATTTGCTGGTAGAGACCCAATGGAACACAGTAAAAAGAAAAATACACCTATAAACGAGCCTGAACAATAAAATAAAAAAATATATATGATTCACTGGTAGAGACCCAATGGAACACATTAAAAAGAAAAATACACCAATAAATTAGCCTAAACATAGTCTGACCGGTTTGTAAAAAAAAAAAAAAAACTAGTACAGAATCATAAAAAAGTTGACTCATAAAAATAAATAAATTCAAAAAACACTTAGCTGCAGATGTAATACCTACTTGTATGGATCTAACAACAAAAAACATAGGAGCCACAGAAAAAAATAATGTGATTATCACTAAGCTGCTATGTACAGCGGCGAATATTACAGGCTCCATTCATGTATAGAGATTCACATTAGTTCAAACATGAACCATAAAGAAGGGATAAACCTAGAAAATAATACTAATATCTCCAAAATGTAACAATTCAGACTTAAATCGCGCTGATGCACAACATATGATAAGATAACTTAACCACACCAACAGCATCATCACCGCATAAACTAATGGGCTCTAAACAAGGAAACTGAGGGCCAATGAAAATCCAGAATACAAAAAAATTAACCAATAACTAAGAAACAAAGATACCAATATACTGTCTGAAGATGAAACAAAGTAAAACATACAAAGAAACATAAGAAAGACAAAACATCAGAAATGAATACACTATATACAGCAACAACTCTTCACTAGTATAGCTAAAATGAGATAAATCCCAAAATGAAATGAAAACAAATCAAATATATAATGCATATTACATAAACCGCATATTACATAAACCACCCTATCAGCGCGCAGTTCAAAACATAAAAACGTATAAACTCCTTTGACTGAACAAGTGTCCAAATAATTTCACCTCACTTCATAGACAGACTGGATTCATTACGAAAAAAAGAGAAACGATAAACCACTCAAAATCCACCATACAACAAACCAACCAATAACTAAAAGAAAACAAACAATGCAGTAAAAAGTGCAAGCGCATAACAGTAAACCTATTAATAGAACAAATAACCAAACAATATCACCTCACAACAAAAACTAAATACATTAGGAAAAGAAACTGACACCAACAGGATAAACCAATCTAAAAAAAGTATCTATATCAATGTACCTTTAACGAAATAGATCCCCTAACAGCATATATTGTAGTTCAACCTTTAGGAAAAGCTATATAAATATAAAAAATAACAAAGTGGTGACATATACTCAAACATACAATAAACTGTACAATGCAAGTATACAATTAAAAAGCTAAAAAACAAATAAGGATGAGAAATCATATTGAAGTAAAAGCCCTCATTAAATAAAAATCACCACTAAAACAAGAAATATATAAATACATATAAAAAACAAATGATAATGAAAATAAAGCTATTAAAATAGCCTACAAAGAAAGTGGGCTTTTAAAAAAGGTTTAAAGGGAACTGTGTCATTCAAGCCATAGCCTTTATCGGCTTACAAAGAGATGATCCACTTTAGTTCACATAACTCAGTGTGGTTGTCTATGTCTCCCATCCTAGGGCCACAGTTACAAACTTGCAAGGCCATAAAAAATAAGGAATTAGAAAAACCGAGACTGATGACATGTCTTGTAGTGCATTCCTATTGTTAAGTACTCTGATGTAATATAGGCGCTTTCTTACCCTTTCTCTAAAAGAACATTTAGTCTTGCCTACATCAAAACAATCACAAGATATACATCTAGGTAAGTAGATAATATTTTCAGTGGAACAATCAATAAAAAAGAGGTAAAATGATAAAGTTTGCCAGATGAAGGGTGCTTGAAGTAATCTGTATTCGTATCAATACACTTACAATAGTTATAGGATCCACACGCATGAGTACCTCTTCTGCCTAACTGGGTAATAGTAGCTAGACCTGTTTTTTTGTAGCACAGTAACCTTCTAAGGGATTTTCTATTCTTAAAGGTGAACCTGGTTTCAGGTCATACCACTTCTTTGAGTTTCTCATCAGCCAGCAAATATTCCAGTGGCATTTAAAAACATTACACACCACATTCACATCTGAAGAAAAAATAAAGAAACATCTATCTTTGATTTACCTCTAGATTGATTATTTGCTATAGAAAAGTCACGTTCAAAATAAAGGGCCTAGCATGGCCTATTATATCTATCCCTGCTGATGTTAAAGATAAATTGAGATCACTATCTGTGTAACTTCTAAATTCCAACTCTCTCCTAAACTAAGCTATTCGGTAGTCAGTCTTAGTATCGTCGCATACCAATGTAGAAATCCTCATTCCCTGACCTTTCCCTATATTTCTAAAAATGTGCCTTGTGTGCATACTCTTCCTGTGAAGAATATGATGCTTCCTACAAGATTTTCTAGATAGATCTGAAGCAAAATAACCTTCAGTAGTTCTCTAAACACAAACATCAAGAAAATCAGTCTCCAGCCTTGACCATTTCAACGTAAAAGACAAAAAAATGGTGGATGTATTCAGAAAACCAGCAAATCTCAAAAGGTTGTCTTCTGACCCACCCCAAGGAAGAAAAATGTCATCAATGAAACGTTTATAAAAAATAATGAACTGATGGAATTCATTGTTCATCAAAACCTGAGTTGTTTCCCATTGTGCCAAAACAGCATTAGCATAGCTGTTGGCACATGTGGTACCCATAGCAACACCTAATTTCTGGAGGTAATACTGATTGTTATGTAGTCCTATCTTGCCATAATTCTTGCAGGATAGGTTCAGAGCCGATACTCGGCTTCAACTCGGCCAATATTAAAGCTCGAGAGCTATTACTGGCTCAAGGCTAACCCCTATCCCATGTTGCCTCACTGCAATACCCCAGATCTCGTTTGCCATGAAAGCTTTGTGGTTGTCTCCTTACTGGCTCGTTGGCTAAGTAGAAAATTTTTTGATAAATCTTGTATTTTTTGTCCCTTCTTTCTTCACTTTTTACTCTTAATAGTTATTAGCTTTTTCTTGTGTGATTGTATTGAGTGTTTGATCCCCTATTCCTCCCCTTAGGATTGTACAGCCCATTTCAATTAGAGGGCCTTTCCTCCCTGAGTGTTAGTTCTTTTATAAAAAAAAAAAAAAAAAAAAAAAAAAAAGAAATGTTTTTCTCTTCATAACTTTACTGTTTATTTAGTTAGTATTGTTGTTATAGTTAGTGCTGTTGTTCTTGTAATTTCATAGCATTGTTAGTATTGTTTCTTGTAAGCATGTCTAAGGAAAAAGACAGAGAACATAAGGAACACTACCCCTCTGGGTTCAAAAAATTTTATAAATGTTCACTGAAGATGTCATTGACTGACAGTCACACTGTGTGTACTGCCTGGGTGAAGTCCACTTACAAGAACCCTGTACTTTTTGCCATGCCTTCAGTACTAGTGTTCTTAATGAGAGGAAACGCAAGTTAATAGATAGGGGTCTTATGGACCAGTTCCTTCCAGGAACAGCTAGAACTTGGTCAGACAGCTCCCAAGACTGTTAAAAGAAAATCTTCGGCTCCAGCTTTGGAGCCATCTAAAACGTCCAAAGCAAAGGAGCCAAGGAGTTCTGGCTCTGATTCTGCTTCTTCTGTCTCTTCAGTGCCGAGGCAACCTTTGGTACCGAGACAATTACCAGATATCATTCCTGTTTCACCTACATTGAGGGCTCCTATATTAGAAAGGAGGAGATCTCCTTTTGTCTCCACCCATTCCTCCAGGACGCTTTTAGATGAGGACATTGAATGGGTGGTGTAGAGGTTGCTCTCTGACCCGGCTGTGGCAAAAAAATTAGCCCTTCTGGACCCAAAGGATTCAGACCTGCCCCATTTACAATCCACTGCTCCTCCTCCGACTGCTTCGCTCTCAGAGCCAAACACTTTGGGTTCTTCGATGTTGGATCCTTCGGTTCTGAGAATTCTCCCTGCTTCCTCAGAACTGATAAGTCTATCCTCAGCAGCTCAGTCTGGAACCAAAACATCTGGGAGCTGACCCTCTTGAGTCGACTCCAAGGGGGATAGTCACCCCGGGTTTTATTCGGAACTGACCCTCCCTCTCAGCACTTTGGCTCATCTCAGCTCAGTTCCCATGTCTGCTTTAAAGCCTGTCCCTCTTGCTCGGAGCCAACCTTCCATCTCATCAGAGTGGAGGTTATCTTCAGAGCGGGGTCGAAAGGCCTTCAAAGCAATAGAGAAAGCTTTTCCCAGTGCCAAAGCCCTGCCTTTGGACCCAGTGTCCCACTAGCGGCTGGCAGCAACCTCTTCTCCACCTCCACCCCCTCAGTGTAGGGAACCAGAGACTCAAGCACCCCCCATTAGAAGTGTCCCCTCTTCCGAGACCTCCCCAGATTATCCCACTGAAAAGCTTCCTCAGAAGAGACTTTGCAAGAGGAAGCATGTTGACTCACCTGAGTTTATCACATCTGACACTGCTTTGGATGAGTCAGAAGGGTCCCCTAGATCCCCCTATGAGGATGTCTCCTTTTCTGACATCCTTGAAATCCTTAGGCAGAGGGGTGATTGGAAGACCTCTAACCCTACTGAGGACGAATCAGTGTATCTTTAGGCCTTTGGTTCCCGACCTTCCACCTCCTGGGTGACACTGCCTTATGACCAGCTCTTGGGGGTCATATCCAGGAAAGTCTGGACCTCCCCAGACACAGTGGAGCCTGTCCCAAGGAGGTCAAACAAATTTATGACTGCTCCAGAAGATAAGTCCTTTCTTTCCAAGGGAGTTCCCGTTGATGCTATGGTGGTAGCAGCAGCCATTAAAAAGGAGTTGTCTGAGACATCTTCTAATAGCCATCCTCCTAATGAGTCCAGGACAATGGATAGGTATGGAAAGCGTACCTTCTCTTCAGCGGCATTTACCTTAAGATCGCTGAATTACCTGTCCCATTTTATTCAACTACAGAGGGATCTCCTGAAGGAGTTGGGAGATACCCTTCAGGGTTCAGTAGCTTTGGGATCCACGGATAAAGTTTCTGTGCAGCTCTCCACCCTCACAATGATAGCTAACTCCTCCATGAGGCTGATTTCCTATGCAGCAGATGGAGTAGGCAGGGCAGCCGCAGCAGGAATTTCTCTTAGGAGGCATTTCTGGATGCATTTCTGTAACTTCACGGAATCCTTTAAGTCTTCCTTCGCCAACACCCCCTTTGATGGTTTAACTCTTTTTGGACCACAGGTGAAAGAGACTTTGACCAGGTGCAAGCAAGAAGGGAAAACCTTATCTGCCATCGGAGTCCATTTCTCTCTTTCTTCTAGACCCTATCCCAATGGTCACACAGGAGGGAAAATGTGGTTCCATAAATTGCAAAAAGGTTTCCCTCAGGCACAAGGTCAACCCTCCCCTAGGGGCAGAGGGGGAGGATACAACGGAAGAAGCCATCCTCGTGGCAGAGGAGGTCCGCAACATCAGGGAGATAGAGAAACCTTCTCTGATCGTCCCTTCCATCGCCCCTGAGGGGTTGCCTGACTGTCCATCTCTGGAGACAGTCAGGGGTCGTCTTTCACTGGACCCAAGCGCCTGGCTAAACATTTCCCAATATCATTGGGTACAAACCATAATATCCAGAGGTTACCTGACTCCCTTTGTTTCCGATCCCCCAGTAAACTAGTCTCTACCAGACATGCCACCCATTCAACTAGACCATGCAACATCAGAGATCATCTCGTTGCTGTGAAAAAGAGTCATCCAAAAAGTCCCCTCAGAGCAAATAGGATCCAGAACTTACTCTCGATTCTTTCTAGTTCCAAAAAAAAAAAGGGGACTGGAGATCATTTCTAGATCTCAGCAAACTCAACAAGTCTGTAAAGAAATTGAAGTTCCGAATGATCACTCTGCAGTCAATATTTCCCTTTATCGGGAAAGACAGTTGGATGTGCTCAATAGATCTTCAGGACGCGTACTACCACATCATAATGGACAGGCACTCCAGAAGACACCTACACTTTCGGCTGGGAGCCAGTCATTTTCAATTTCGAACACTGCCCTTTGGCCACACTACAGCCCCCAGAGTGTTGACCAAATGCATAGCAGTGGTAACGGCTCACCTGAGACGTCAAGGATTCCAGGTGTTTCTGTACCTAGATGACTGGCTCCTCACAGCTACCACCAAGCACCAACTAATCAGAACCAGAGACGAGACTCTATCCCTGGGCGCCAGATTAGGCATTACAATAAACCTAAAAAAAAATCAGCCTTATCTCCATCGCAGCACATTGTATTCTTAGGCTCAGAAATGGACTCAACCACCATGACAGCAAAACTGACACCAGAAAGAATAGAATCACTGCACGTCCAAGTCAGATCTTTGCTGAAGAGACACAAAGTACAGGCCAGGGTAGTCCTTCAGGTCCTAGGGACTATGGCTTCCTCCATTCTCTTACTTCCTTTAGCCCATCTGCACATGAGAGTACTTCAGTGGCTACTATTTGCCCAGTGGTCAATGCAGGATCTCCCCCTGTCTCACCAAATTCTCATCACAAATGCCTGCATGAAGGATCTGACATGCTGGTTACATACGGATCAACTTCATTTAGGTCGCCCACTCATTTCCCCTCAAGAAAATGCAGTTTTGACCACAGACGCCTCCCAGATAGGGTGGGGAGGCATTATCTGGGAATGACGGTCCAAGGTACTTGGCAGAACCACGAGAACCACTTGAACATAAATGTTCTGGAGATGAGAGCGGTGCTGTATGCGTTGCAAGTGCTTCACAGTTCTCTTCCCACAGGGACAATTGCGATTCAGTCAGACAACATGTCTGTAGTGTGCTACATAAACAAGCAAGGGAGAATCAAATCTTACCCACTTTCTCGAGAGGCCTTAAGAGTATGGAAATGGTTTCTGGTAGCAACACACATCCCGGGGAAGTTCAATGTGATAGCAGACAAACTTAGTTGAGCAATTCTGATGCCTCATGAGTGGTCCCTGAATTCAGAAGTTGCAAAAGAAATTTTTCACAAATGGGGCCAGCCTTGCTGCAACCTATTTGCCATGTACATGAACACCAAACGCAGCAGCTACTTTGCCCTAATTCCCCATCCAGGGATGTCACCCAGGGATGCTCTGGTCTACAATTGGCCTCCGGGACTCCTTTATGCTTTCCCACCTTTTCCTCTCATTCCAAAAGTGATTCAGAAAGCAAAACTGTTGAAGAGTACCCTGACCCTCATTGCTCCTTACTGGCCTCGCCAAGTCTGGTTCCCCTTCCTGTGGCTCTATCTCTTGGAGGAGCCATGGATTCTGAAACCATCTCCAGACCTCCTGATTTATCAGTCGGGGGAGTTCAATACTACTATCCAGACCCTGAAATGCATGGCTGCTCCAGTTCCACGAATAGCCAGGGGTGTGTTTCCCATTCACCTACAGTCAAACACATTCTGATTTCTTCCCACAAGCCTTCTACTAGGAAAATATATTCCAGAAAATGGAAAAGGTTCTCTATTTGGGCAGTAAACCAAGGCTTAGATCCCTATACAGCTCCTATAGAGTCTATTTTGTCCTTTCTGGCATCCATTTTTCATGAAGGAGCTGTGGCTGCTATGGTTAGAGCTCAGTTAGCTGCCATCTCAAATTACCATTTCGGCTACATGGGACATCCAATCATGTCCCACTCTTGTGCAAAACCTTTTTGAAAGGAGTCCTCTTTCTACAACCTCCAATCAGACAACCACCAGAATCCTGGGACCTAAACCTAGTTCTTACATCTTTCATTTTTTCCCCTTTTGAACCCTCTTCTTCATCGGATCTGAAATTATTGTCTTGGAAAGCACTGATTTTAGTAGCTATAACTTCTGCTAGGAGAGTCTCAGAATTGCAAGCTCTCACCATTCAACTTCCTTTCATTGTTTTCCACAAGGATAGAGTCTCACTTAGAACTAATCTTTCCTTTCTTCCCAAGGTATGTTCAGAGCATAATCTCAACACGACTATTGAACTACTAGTGTTCTTTCCAAATCATATTAATAAATCAGAATACAGACTACACCAATTAGATGTCCACAGAATTCTCAGGTTTTACCTACACAGGACTAAATAATTTAGATAATCAGACGAATTATTTGTTTCTTTTTTCAGACAAAAATAAAGGCTTGCCTGTTTCTAAGGTTACCTGTCAAAATGGCTTTCAGATTGCATTTCATTTGCTTATAAGACTGCTGGCAAACAGTTACCTTACAAAGTAAAAGGCCATTCAACAAGAGCAATATCAACTTCATATGCCTTTAGAGCTAGGCTCCCAATTGATACCATTTGTGCAACAGCTACTTGGGCAAGACCTCATACCTTTGTTACTCATTATAAATTGGATTTGGCATCCCAGGACAGGTCATCCTTTGGGTCCACTGTGCTGAAGAGTCTCTTCGCTTGACCCACCCAGGATGAAGGTGCTAGGGACGCTGTCCCATCCAACAAGAATTACGGCGAGATAGGACTACATAACATAAAGAAGTTATTTACTTAACATAACGTTCCATGTTTGTAGTCCATCTCGCCTACATTCTTGTGTCCCACCCTCCTACCCCCTTCCTGTCTCCTGGAGGAACTGGTGGACTATACTTATGCTGTCTGACCTGGTTGTAGTTGTCTGTCATGGATAGTATTACACAGTGTTCTGTCTGTATGTACATAGTTATTGATAGTTTACTATTAGGTACCTATTACTTTCTTGCAAACAAGATATGGGAATTGCCGTGAGGCACCATGGGATAGGGGTTAGCCTCAAGCCAGTAAAAGCTCTTGAGCTTTAGTATTGGCCGAGTCAGAGACAAGTATCGGCTCCTAACCCATCCAGCAAGAATGCATGTGAGATGGACTACAAACATGGAACGTTATGGTAAGTACATAACTTCTTTTTATCAGATAAAAACACATTATTATTCAAAACAAGTTTAATGAAAAAACATAAATTGACCATATCAATTGTGAAATCAGTGTTGGCTATAAGAAACTGTTTAGTTAATTCAATACCAGTGTCATGAGGAATGACAGTGAACAAAGTTTTAACATCTAAAGTTACTAACAGAACGTCTCTAGAATCAGGTAACTTCTTGACACACTCAGACAAAAATAGTAAAACTTGTTTGGTATCTCTAAGAACTGCTGGAGTAGTATCTAAGACAAGTCTAATGCTCTTTTCTACATAGAAAGAGTCTCTGTAGACCACCCTCTCCCAGAGACAATAGGTCTCATAGGTGGATTAGTGGAATGCTGATGTATCTTGGGAAGACCATAAAGCTCTGGAACTACTGGAGAGTAAATGTTTAAATAATCAAACAAATATTTAGAAATGCATTGACTAATATAACAATCATATAAATCATAATGTAATCGAAAAATTAATGATCTCAACTCTTCAGTGGTAATCACAGTGTACGTAGAGGTGTCAGAAAGCATCTCAAATATGCTGGCAAGGTAGTGAGCTGTATCCATAAGAACACTAGCCCCACCTTTGTCCACTGGACATATGGTCAAGCATTCCATATCCTGTATTTCAACTAATGTTGACAACTGGTCTGTTCTCAGATTAGAAAAATTAATATTTCTCTTATTAGATTTAGTCAATTCAATTAATAAATCTGTTTCACAAACTCTGAAAAAAGGTTCCAACAAAGGAAGTAAAGGAGGCATAAAAGTACTTCATTTCTTGAACGCATTGGGCATAGTATCTGAAGAATATAGCATTTTAAGCATAACATTCCTAGTAAAATTCTTAAGATGAAGTACAGTATCACAAAAATTAGATGACTTAGAAGGTATAAAAGACAACCTATTCTCAAGTGACGATAACTGCATAGGAGTCAATCGAATGGAAGGAATGTTATGAATCAAGGAGTCTTGGGTCAACCCCCACATACGTTTGATTGAGGAACTTGTTAATGGATCGTGAAGTGGTTTGTGACATTTCTGTCCTCTGCTTTGGGATCTCGGTCTCAGTGTCCTTGATAGGGAGTGGAAGAGATGGAAAAAACAAACTGGTATTCGTATTCGAAGGAACCTTCCTATGTACATCACTACCTAAAGGTAGAGAGTCATGATCTTTGTTAATTATTGAAGAGACGTTATTGGTGTCAATCACTGCATTAGTTGGTTTATTGTGATTGTTAATATCTGGTTCTGGTCCATTCTGCATATTCGACTCAACTTCAGAATCATTGGTGGCAGTGTTCAGACCATTCTTATTCCATACACTATTTGATGTCCTAGGCCAGGAAGACACATTCCCTGGCTTAAAATCTGCTAAGTCCCGACTAAGTTTCCTTTTCTTTTGCATCAAAAGTTGGTTCTCAAATAAAGATCACTAGTGAGCTCACTGAGAGCCAGACGAAACACTTCGAAAGGAAAGGTGTTGCAGAGCATCAAAAACGATGTAGTAATATCATTCAACAAACAGTCATCATTAGGTCTGAAAAAATCAAGCAACAACTGCATATATTTGAAACTGGTATTCAGATTAATCTTCTGCCATTGAGCTAGCAGTTCAGGGTACACATGGCCGTACGTAGGCATTTTGATAATTCGCAATCCTCTCAGTACTATCTTCAAAATTTAGGCAGACTTCCAAATGCAAACGCATTTTCTATATAGAAAATCTTGTAGGAAGAATCATATTCTTGACAGGAAGCATATGCACCCAAGGCATATTTTTAGAAATATAGTGAAAGGTCAGGGAATGAGGATTTCTAGATTGGTATGTGACATCACTAAGTTTGACTACAGAATATATCAGTTTAGGAGAGAGTTTGAGTTTTGAGGTTACACAGATAGTGATCTCAATTTATCTTTAATATTGGCAGGGATAGATATAATGAGCCATGCTAGACCATATCTTTATGCACGTGACTCTTCTACAGCAAATAACAATCAATATAGAGGTAGATCAAAGATAGATGTTTCTTTATTTTTTATTCAGTTGTGAATGTGGTGTGTAATGTTTTTAAATGCCACTGGAATATTCTGCTGGCTGATGAGAAATTTAAAAAAGTGGTAAGACCTGAACTTAAGTTCACCTTTAAGACTGGTTACTATCCCTGAACAGCCCTAAACATGAGGGCCCTCCAGTTCTTCATGTGTAGGCTCTAAAGGATGCACACTGTACCAAGAGGCAGTTACACTGTGAGAGAAATGTCCCCATCAGCATGGTGTTACGGCCATGTAATGCCCACCCTTCTATGACAAAGTGCTGAGTTAGCAGCTTGGCAATGATAAAATAGCTTTTGACTCAACAATTCACTGCAAATGCATTTCATTCACAGTTACTTTTTGTTCACTTTACATAATTGCCTAAGCACCCATTGACAGACTTTAGTCTCAGAATGTGCTCTTGCAAAAGTATATTCAAACACAATGATCACCCTGTCAATGACATGACAACTCTAATGGAGTTATTCAGAGACACCAATTATAATTCCTAACAGTCTTCACCAGCTCTTAACCAGGATAAAATATCACTTCACCCTGAATATTATACTATTAAAAGTCTAGCAGCAGTGCATAAAATAATTGAAAAAAATCACATCTAATTCTAACTTTCATTCAGGCTATACATCTGGAATTCCTATATAAAGCACTGGTGTTAACTTGGCAACATACATTTTAGTTCCTATTTTATAAGTATTAATTCAATTTGTAAGTATTAATTCATTCAGTCAGACATTTGAGTTTTACATAGTCAGCAAAGTGGCTGCATATGTGTGTGCGTGTGTGTGTGTGTGTGTGTGTGTGTGTGTGTGTGTGTGTGTGTGTGTGTGTGTGTGTGTGTGTGTGTGTGTGTGTGTGCGTGTGCACTCTGTCACATGAGTGTGTGTGCACTCTGTCATATGTGTGTGTGTGTGTGTGTGTGTGTGTGTGTGTGTGTGTGTGTGTGTGTGTGTGTGTGTGTGTGTGTGCGTGTGTGCTTGTGTGTGTGTGTGTGTGTGTGTGTGTGTGTGTGTGTTTACATGTAAATAAATCTCTGTGTTTCTGCTTCTGCATCTGTGTGTATCTTTGTGTGTGTATGTGTACATTTCTGTATGTTCATTTGTGCCTTTCTAAGAATATATGTATACATGAGTCTCTTCTTCCATATCTCTGTTTATGTGTGTGTGTGTGTGTCTGTGTGTGTGTGTGTGTGTGTGTGTGTGTGTGTGTGTGTGTGTGTATGTCTGAGTCTCAATATGTGTGTGGGTGTGTGGGTGTGTGTGTGTAGTGTATGTGTGTATAGACATTAAGTACTTATGTAACTTAAATTTTGGATATAAAATACTTTCTCCAGCAACATACTTTCTCCCCACAAGAGGGGAAAACATACTGGACCTGATCATCACCAACATGGGGACACTATGCTCCAGACCAGAAGTGTATCCCTCACTGGTAAGATCAGACCATAAACTAATCTCACTGGATATTCACATCCCGACCCCACCCCCTGCCCAGAAATCCACAGTGAAAAACTTCTCTAAAGCAAATTTCACACGCCTCAAAACCAAGGCGAAATCCTTCAAAGTCCCCGGGCCTGTGGAAAATACGGCCCAGACCGCAGGATCCTTTATAAACGCATTCTATGAACACCTTCAGGAATGCATGGATCATGTAATCCCAAATAAAACCAAGACCCAATCCTCCAAAGGCAGATGTCCTGTCTGGTGGACCCCAGCCATAAACAAACTATACAATAGAAGGAGGAAGCTACTACATGATAGAGGAAAATCCCAAAAAGGGAAGGCATCTCTGATCAGTATTAGCAAAAAACTACGGGCACTCATAAAATCGTCTAAGGCCAGCTTCGAGAGAAAAATTGCACAGGACACTAAGGATAATCACAAGGCTTTCTTTAGTTATGTTAGGAACCTGGGTGGGAATTCCCAGATATGCTCAGAATTAGTCCAAAATGACAAAAAATACACCGAGCCCACAGACATTGCCAACATCCTAGCTGACAGGTTCAGTGCAAACTTCTCCCCCCTCTCCCCACCAAAAGGGCAAATATCTATCCCAACAGAGTGCTGCTCCCCTGACATCTCAGATGCTCAGGTAAGAGCCGCCTCTCCAAAGCAAAAACACAGCATCAATGGGACCAGATGGTGTCCCGGCGTCCTACATGAACTCCAAGAAGAGCTAAACCCAAACATAAAACTACTGTTCAATCTTAGCCTTACTACAGGATATGTACCCAAAGAGTGGCGTACAGCAACAGTGGTCCCTCTCCACAAAGGTGGTGCCTCAACGGATCCTGGAAACTATCGCCCCATAAGCCTGACTAGCTTGGTCTGCAAAGCTATGGAAAGGATCATCATGGACCTCATAAATAAAGATATTGGGGACCTACAGACACTGGATCCTACCCAGTTTGGCTTTGTTAAGGGCAGATCCTGCCTCTTAAACCTGGTTGATTTCTTTGAAACAGTCACCAAGGCCATTGACGAGTGGAAGGTGGTCCACACAGCCTACCTGGACCTCGCAAAGCCTTCGATACAATACCCCACTCGGGCATTATAGATAAGCTCACCAGCTTAAATATAAACCCCTATGTCACTAGATGGGTTGCAAACTGGCTCATGGACAGAACCCACATGGTTAGAATTGCTGGAGCCATGTCAGACTCCAAACCAGTTACAAGTGGCGTCCCACAAGGCTCAGTCCTGGGACCTCTCTTGTTCGGGTATATATTTCTCGGTACAGGCCAACACAGAAGGACTGTGGCTGACCAAGTTCGCAGATGACTGCAAACTGGGTGCCATAATCAACTCTCCAGCCGACACAAGCATCCTCCAAAAGGGCCTCATAGAAACAGACAACTGGTGCCAGAGCCATGGCCTCAAGCTAAACGCCAAAAGTGTATAGTCATCCCTTTGGCAAAAACAAAGTGCCACAAATTACCACATAGGTGGTAATCCATTAAGTACAGAAGAAGTCATTAGGGACCTGGGGACCCAAGTTGATAGCAATCTCTCATTTGACAACCACGTGGCCAAAGTGGTTAGAAAAACATTTTATATAGCCCACCTAATCATGAAGGGATTCACATCTAGATCAGGGAGGTCATCGTGCCCCTTTACTCATCCCTCATCAGGCCCATAATTGAGTACAATGCCCCTTTGGGATGTACCTTACCAGACACCTGCAGCAACTGGAAAGACCCCAAAAGTACCTCACCAAGAGGATCAAAGGGCTCAAACAGATGCCATATGCTGCCCGGTTAAAGAAACTCCAGCTCTACTCAGTGGCATACCGCCTGCTCAGAGGCGATCTGTGCCTGATGTATAAAGCCATGTCCAACCCAGAATTAATGGACATGCTGCACCTCAGAAAATCCAAATCCCATCGAGCTACGTGCTCGAGAGACTTGAACCTCAGCACTGAAATAAATAGGACATGCTGGAGGGACAGATTCATAACCCAGAGGCTCCCTTCACTCTGGAATAAAATCCCAGTCCAGGTTAGGCAGAGTCCCACATTGACTCTCTTCAAGAGGAATCTTGATGAGTGGATGGGAGATCGTAGGTTTACCCCGGCTATCACTTCTGTGTCACTGTTAGACAGAGGCACAGTATACTAACCTCAAAAAACGCATAGCAAAATTAATTTAAAATGGGTGGCGAAAGCCAAACACACTCTGGCTAGGCTTATAAATGCCCTAGGGCAGATAGCCTAGTATGAACCTATGAACCTATGAACCTATGAACACTGAGATAGCCTACACCAACTTTGAAACATTATGCAAAGGAACTATTTGACATTAAAAAAATGTGTGTGTGTGTATATGTATAAATAAAAATAAAACACCACCACTGACTGAGGAAAAAATAAATAAAATGCAACGTTAGCATAACACAGCTTTAATCTCCGCTTTCATCCAAATGACAGAAGAAAAAAAGCATCAAACCCTCACAATTTATAAGAAACAAATACTCCCTACACAATTAATTATTCTATTAAACAATTAAATAATATATCCTGAATCATAAAACATTAATTACAACAATACTTATAAAGATATAATATAATAACATCTGTAACCTACATTTCATCTATTTATCTTTAACTTACGATATTTAAAACAACATTTTATGTTAATAACATCATTCAAGCCAGGTTTTTTATCAGCTTGCAATATGATCTGCCATTTAGCTTCTTTCTGCTCTAAATAATTTTTGAAGTCACCACCTCTCATATCAACTGGACCTTGTTCCAAAATAGAAAAACAAAACTTTCTAAACCCAAAACATGTAGTACTGTGTTTATACAAAGTGTTATTCATGTCTTTCCTTTTAATACTGCACAAATGTTCTCTCATTCTTTTATATAAATTTCTAGTTGTTATACCGACATAAAATTCTTGACATTTGTCACAAACAGCAACTTAAATAACTCCTTTGGTTTTACAGCTAAACACACTAGGAACAGGTATAGTATATGGAATGTGTGGAAGTGTGACGAAGGGACCCTCTAATATGTATCTGCACATAGTCCATTCAAAACATTTATACATAGCCCTATTTTTCCGACTACTAGAATAATTATGAACCATAACATCCCTTTGTTTCTCAAGGGAGGAAGTATTTGTTTCTTATAAATTGTGAAGGTATGATGCTTTTTTATTCTGTCCTGAAGAAGTCCTTTGGATGAAAGTGGAGATTAAAGCTGTGTTACGCTAACACTGCATTTTATTTTATTTCTTTTTTTCTCAGTCAGTGGGGGTGTTTTATTTTCATTTGTTCCTGTGACGCCTTGCTGCAATTTTTGGTTTAGTGTGTGTATGTATGTATGTATGTATATATATATATATATATATATATATATATATAAACATACACACACATATCCATCACTGCTTTAGAGAGAGGTGTGCTTTGAATGGTTACATTATCCGCCATGCTGCCAGATTTAGGGTCCTGAGTTGGCTGCGCAGAATCTGATTGTTTCGCTGGGTCAGTAAGTGAGGAATTAGAGGCAATGTCCAGGCTGGGCCTTGAGACAAGCTTTTTAGGATTGGGTACCAGTGCTGGCGTGGCCAGTCTGGGGCAATCAGAATCATTCTTGGCTTCTCTTGTCTGACCTTTAGGAGTACCTTGGGGAGGAGAGGCAGAGGAGGAAAGGCATATACTGTTAGACTTTTCCAGCTGAATGACAGAGCATCCACTTTCCATGCTTGCTTGTGATAAGTCCTTGTGCAGAATTTCTGTAGTTGGCAGTTGTGAGGGGAGGCAAATAGATCTATGTCTGGGCATCCCCATTCCTTTGTTATCATGCTGAAGACTTGTGGATCCAGTTTCCACTCGTGGGGATCCGTAAGGTTTCTGCGTAGTTCGTCTGCCAGAGTATTGTTCTTTCCTGGCACGAATTGTGCTTGCAGGTGTACTTGATAAGTCAATGCTGTGTTCCACAAAGTCATGGCTTGTCTGCAGAGGGGGTAGGAATGTGTGCCTCCCTGCTTGTTTATGTGCCACATGACTGTAGTATTGTCCGTCCTTATCAGTAGTTGTCCTGGATGGAGTAGATCCTTGAAAGCTGTCAGGGCATTCTGAACAGCTAGCATCTCTTTTTGACTGATATGTAGATGCATTTGGCTTGTGGACCATGTGCCCTGAATACATTTTCCTGCCATGTGTGCTCCCCAGGCATAATCTGATGCATCTGTTGTTAGTGACTGCCTGGCTGTGGGTAGAGTGAATGACCGTCCCTTGTTGAGGTGACAGGCATGAGCCCACCATCGAAACTCCTGTTGCAGTCAAGGAATTAGGGTAATTAATGCTTCCAGGCTTTGACAATGTTGAGTCCAGAAACTTTTTAGGGTACCATTGAAGTTTCCTCATATGCAGTCTGGCATATGGAATTAGCAGAATGCAGGATGGCATGACGCCCAAGGCCTGCAGAATGTTTCTTGCAGATAACTGAGTCTTTGTTGCCAACATTTTGAAGTAAGAAGTTAGTTGCCTTTGTTTGTCTGGCATGAAATAAGCCATCTGGGCAGTTGTATTTAAGCTTGCACCCAGGAATATTATCTCTTGAGATGGTACTAGTTTTGATTTCTGTTCGTTTACTGTGTACCCTAAGCAAATTAATAATCTTTTTACGAACGCCAGATGCATTAGTAGAGTGTCCTTGTTCTCTGCTTGTATAAGGCAGTCGTCCAAGTAAGGATAAATTTGAATTCCTCTTTGTCTGCAAAATGCAATTACTGGTGCCAGGCATTTTGTGAAGACCCTGGGCGCAGTAGATAAGCCAAAGGGCAGTGCAGAGAATTGGTAGTGCATTGAGCCAGCTATGAATCTGAGGTATCTTCTGCAAGATTGTCTGATTGGTATATGCAGGTATGCATCTTTTAGGTCCAAAGTTACAAGCCAAGCCTTCTTGCCCAGCATGGGCAGTAGCTGCTGCAGTGTTAACATTTTGAATTTTGGAACGTCCAGAAATGTGTTTAGAAAAGACAGGTCCAGTATTGGTCTCCAGGCTTTGTCCTTTCTGGGAACCAAGAAAAGTCTTGAGTAAAATCCTTGTCCCTGCTCTTGCTGTGGTACTTGCTGAATGGCCCTCATTTGCATAAGGGACGAAACTTGTTTTTGTGCCTCTGCCCATTGATTGTGTGACAGGTTTGGCATAACTTTTGCCTTTGGCAGGGTGTGAAAGTGAAATCTGTAGCCCTGGGATACTATATTCAATACCCATTTGTCCTGGGTGATCATGTGCCAATTTTGAGAGAAAAGTGCTAGTTTTCCCCCTAAGGGGCTGCTAGAAGATAAGTGCTTGGTGCTGGCAGAAGTAAGTCATTGGGACTGTTTCCTGTATGGCTGTGCTTTGTCTTCTCCACTCTTGGAGGTAGAAGCGCCCCACTGTTTAGGCCTGTATGAGCCCTGGGGCTGGGATCTGCCTCTGGGGCATCTGTATCTGCCTCTTTGTGGCCTGTCTGACACTGGAAAGGACCAATTCTTTGTAGCCCAGTTCCTGCTAAATTTTGGTGGCTGAACCTGTAAGAAATCCTTTACTGTTTGCATAGATTTCGCTTTGTCTTCCATTTTCTTCAAAACCTCCTCTGCTTTAACACCAAATAAAGTATCATGCTATAATGGAGCATCTAATAATTTTGCTTTAACATGATCAGGCAGATTTTGTTCCTTTAACCAAGCATGCCTCCTAATGACAGAACCCGTAACTTGCGGCCCTGCAGGAGGCCTCCAGAGAATCAAAACCACATTGCAATGTATGCTTTCCCACTTGTTCAGTTGCATGCAATAAATCCTGTATTTCCTTATTTTCTGTACAATCAGAATTAGTCAACATTTTCTGTTTTTACAGTGACATTAAGTATTGCTGATATTTAATCATATGAAATTGACAATTTAAAGCCTTCACAGCCAAAGTAGCAGAAGTGTAAACCTTTTTCCCCCATCTGTCTAGTGCCCTTGAATCCCTGTCAGAAGGGACAGGTTTTTTTGCAGTAGCGGCCTTAACCCCCTTGGGACCCTGAGAAATAGTTTCTGGGTCAGCAGCAGGGTTTTTATAAAGACATTTATGTGAATCCAGAACCCTGTAGTATTTGTCTGGTTTAACAGGAGCTGGAGGTAAGGAGTCTGGAGAAAGGCCGGACTCTGAAAATACATCATCTACAATGTCTAGCACAGGGGGAATAGCAAGAGGCCTGTGTTGAGGAAGTAAAAGAAAATCTCTAAGCCTTTTCTTTGATTCTGAGTAATCTTGGCTCTCCCAGTGGAAGTGCTCCCTCATGGTATGCAGGGTTTCCCCAAAAGAGTAATCCTCAGGAGGAGAGGCTGAAGGAATGGATTCTTCAGCATCAGAATCCTCATAGGGAGGAAGAGAGTATTCCTGTACAGAAGAGGAGTCAGAGGAAATGGAAACCTGATCTGAAGAATCATAGTCTGTCTCTTGCCTAGGCCTCTTGTCAGGAAGGGGATGGGAACCTCTGATCAAGGTAATAAGTCTTCGGCCATTTTGAGCATCTGTTTCCTAGGCATGGAAGTCTGTCCTGGAGAATGCTGTACTTGTTTCTTTGTCTTTAAAGCTGCTGTAATCTTTGCTTTTGAAGCTGAAGTAGGCTTTACATATAGCTGTGTAGGTCTGAAAACATCTTCAGAAGCCGATGCCTGCTCAGCAGCTCCGGACCCATCTGAGGAAATGAATTCCAAGTGTCCAATACCTTGAGTATCCAGAGGTCTAGCTGGCTCCACGTGGGAGTCGTCAGCGGCCTGTGGCTCTGAGGTGGTAGGTGTCAGGGGCTGCGAAAGCACCTCACTGAGAACCGGCGACTGGTTTAGCGGAAGCCTCGTCGTCAGTTTTGGATCTCGGATGCCTGTCCTCTTTTGCCTTGTGTTTTTTTAGAAACTCCGGTCTTCGGCTGTTCCGACGGCATTATGTAATTGAATTTTCGGCCAAAGTAATGATAAGCAAAATCAAACCGACGCTTAATAGTGCGTTTGTTGAATCTAGCACAAAACCGACAGCTAGCAATGTTATGATCAGGGCCTAGGCAAGGAATACAGTAAGAATGATAATCCTTATGAGGTATTTGCTTTCCACAAGAAATACAATTGTTAACTTTTTCTGACATTGGTCTGGAGCAAGAAAAAAGTTTCCTCAACGGGTACTTAGCTTTAATGAAGACTTTGGATCTGAAATTCGTCTGTGAAAATCTCAGGAGTCGGCCGACCGGCACTTGCGAACTGCTTTTGCTTTGGGCACTGCGCAGCAAGAAAGACTGAAGAAAATGGCGTCGGCTGCATCTTTTATACCCCTGGCACACTGACGTCAGGGAAGAGGCAATAGCAACCGACGCCGGACCTAGACTTTGGAATTCTGGCCGACTGCGGGTAGCCTGCCAGCAAGATAACCCAAGAGTAATGACTGCAACAGTGAAACACGATGAGCATCTGCATTCCCATATCTATAGTTCTGTATTCTAATGCCAGCTCTGTTCACAACAAGTTAGGAATTATATCTGACCTGTTGCAAGAATCATTCTTGGCTTTTGTAATGGAGAGCTGATTGAACAAAAAATTCAGTCCAATTTAATGATGCTGGTGCCCCAGAGGTTAGAGGTTGTGATTTGTTTCGATCATTCTGCCTTTTAAATAAAGAAAGTGAATGCCAAGTTTATGAATTCCTTCGACTTTGGAATGGAAGCAGGAGTGAACTGTGGGTACCTCTTCATCTACCACCCACCAGATGGTGTGAGGCTGTTTGTTCCTTTAACAATTCCCCAACTTCCTTTTCTCAGTGGTGATGTCACCTAGGTAATTAAGTAACCTAAGCCGTGTCAGTATTGCGGTAAATGAGGAGTTGGTGGCATTAATTAAAGAGTTCCTTTATATTATAAAAGGGAATAATGTTTACACAGGTTGTTAGCTTTGCTATTTTTGTCCCTGAATTGGATGCAGTCTTTGTGTTTCGAGTCATGACAAGAGACTTGGTGGTATAACCTATTTCATGATCTGACTGCTCTCGTCTTCATTTTACAGTTGACCTAACCCAGGCAAAACACCTGTCCTAGGGCTGATGCATTGTGAAAAATGTAGTCTGCTCATTCCAGACTCCTTAAACCGGATGCTACACCAGCACCTTCAGGACTACAGTGCTGGGGACACAGAGGAGCTGATCAATGTCCACCATGGTGCAACCAAGGTGATTTGTCACATTCCAACCCCCAGCCACATGCCTGGTTCACTTTAGGTCATGAGAGCCATGGTTTACTCTTGAGTTCCATCAGCTAAGGAAGGTCTGGATGTAGGTTGGAGTGCAGGTAATATTGCACTGTTATGCTTGATGACATGTTTGTCTAGGACAATCCCTTTTCACTGTAATAGATTTTTCCAGCATTGAGTCTGAGTAGTTCTCTTGGGAGATCTTTGGAGCAGCAAACTGACCAGATGTTTTTTTTCTAAGTGATTTGGAAGCTATTCTGTTCAGATTACCTGAACACCCATAAAACATTTTGCAATCACACTTGCCTTGAACAGATCAGTTTTCACACACAGTTTATTTTATTTCTATTCTATTTATTTACTTATTTAGGTAGCCCTTCAGAGGCATTGCTAGTCTGACTCTGAATGAGTTTTTATTGCCCCATTATGATGAGTTAATCTTTCTTATCTCCTCTTTGAGCAGAACAACCAGCGATTTGGATCCTTAACCTCCTAGACTGTTTGTACTACTTAGACAAGCTTTGGTCAGTCCTGTACCAGACTGTTTGTACTACCTAGACAAACTCTGGTCAGTCCTGTACCGGACTGTTTGTACTACCTAGACAAGCTGTGGTCATTACTGTACCGGACTGTTTGTACTACCTAGATGAGCTCTGGTCAGTCCTGTACCAGACTGTTTGTACTACCTAGACAAGCTGTGGTCATTACTGTACCAGACTGTTTGTACTACCTAGATGAGCTCTGGTCAGTCCTGTACTAGACTGTTTGTACCACCTAGACAAGCTCTGGTAAGTCCTGTACCAGACTGTTTGTACTCCCTGGGCAAGCTCTGGTTAGTCCTGTACCAGACTGTTTGTACTACCTAGACAAGTTCTGGTCAGTCCTGTATCAGGCTATTATTCACATTCTTTGGGATACAGTATTTCAATTTATACTGAATGGGACCTTGTTTACATTGGTCCTGAAAACAGGCTGGTTTAGACCCTGATGACCTGGGCATCTATAGACCTATTTACAGTTTACACTGTTTTGGTAAGATTTTGTAGAAGGTGGTTTATATGCAACTGTACTAACTTAACAGTTATTTAACATTAGATATTTCTTTCAATTTTCATTCCTGGTCCACCAGGACTAACAACCTACAAGTAAGTTATGAGCCAACTACTGGGTTCAGCAGCTCAGATTCATTCAAAATTCAGCTGGTAGGAGGTGGAAAGAAGTATCAAAATACATAAAAAATCTCTGATAGTCTATAGACTTTCAAAAATAGGCTTACCAACTGGTTTAGTGATATGGTATTATAGATTAAAACTAGTTGGATATTGGCTTCTGATGATCTCACTTCAGATCCTTAGCCATACATACACACTGAAATTGAAACATTGCTAATGAGAAAATGTCATCTTTAACCCATTTTAATCTGGCGTTCATTCTTGAGAGCATACTGAAACAAGCCATTATCAGAACCTTTAATGATTTCCTCTTAGTAATGGACCAATATACTTTAATACAGTGGAAAACTCGATCACTAATCAACAGCTAATATTAAACCCTAATAAAACAAAGCTGTTGCTCTTCTCCTCTACTTGCAATCCTCTCAAACTTCGTTTACTATAACATCTAACAATGGGACCATAATCTCACCAGATATGTATACCAAACTCCTGGGTGTATAATAGACAACCTCAAATATGATATGCATGTAAACCAAAGTATTAAAACCTTTAATAAAAAAACTTGGCTCCCTATACAAAAACAAACCTTTTCTAACCCCTCTAGCTAGGACTGCCATTGGCCGTACCCATCTGATTTCAACTCTACTCTATGCCGTACCAATACTCACTAACTTAAACAAACCTGATCTCAGCAAACTCTCTAGCTGCTACAATCAGATTGCCAGGTTTGCCACAGGAACTCCCTACAGGACTCACCATTGTCAAAACCTAAACCTCATAGGATGGCTAGAACTCCCCAAGCTAATTAAAAATAATCAACTTACTGTAGCATTCAAGGTTATTAACCATCCAGAAAAAACACCCTCCCTTAAAAACATTATCCGTCCCTACAAAAATGCTAGCCTAGGCCACTTTATTCCACTACAAAACTTTTGGTTCAATCTGCTAAAGCTAACAACCTATCTGGAGAATCTTTGTTTGCAAATTCAGTAGGCAAAACCTGGAATTCACTCCCATCTGACCTTACTCTGAACCCCTTCCCTAATCAGTTAAAAAAAATCTAACCCAGTATTTTAAAACTCACTGGTTATGTCCTTGCTCTAACCCTGAATAAAGCCTCATCTACTTTCATATCCCTGCAATTTTTATTCACGGCGATTTACCTCTTACACTAAAAGGTTTGAAAAGGGAAACTGTAACGTCTTTGCAGATACTCTGTATATAACTCCATCTATAGGTTTGATAAGAGAAAATGTAACATATTTGTATATATTTCCGAATATAAACTGTATTCTTCAAAGGCTTGAAATGTGAGACTGTAACTTATATGTTAATACAATATGTTTGTGCATATACTGTAACTTACTTGTCTTTATCTGTTTGTGAGTTTGGAGCTTTTCTCCCTGGGCCTCTGGTGAAAATGAATATATATCCAGTTGGACTATCCCGGTCAACAAATGTAAAATAAAATAAATAAATAAAATAAATAATAATTATTTTGTTGTGGTCCCGGTGGATCAACTTTTGGCATGGTGGACTATGGGATCCTGTTGTACCATCTACAATTGAACTGCAGCATCACTGCATTACTGCTGTGGTTCTGGATTGGGTTCCCTCCCATACATCCAGTGTACATAAAGAATAACATCAGAGGTGCAGTCCTCTGTCCCTTACTCTCTTACTTACAGTGTGTCACAAGTTTCCATATTAGTTGTATTATTATTCACTGTGTTTATAATTCCCTTAGGAGAATTTATATGAAGGAGAGGCCCACAATACTACTGTTACACTGGCAAATTGTGTCTAACATTAGCTGGCTGATTACTTGGAATGCAGCTATGACTGGATGGTATTGAATCATTTAAAGCTCAGTAATTTGAAGAAGGTGGTTATGGCTATACACATTATTTTGCAGGACTTATCTGCTCCAGTTTTGTCTTCTAACATGACATAAATAGAATTTATGTCAAAGCTGTTGTACCTAGCAACAAGTTATTCCTTATTGGTTTAAGAATCTTGCCTCTGCTGTTGTTGGATCTTCCTATTTCCATCGCAGGAATACCCCCCCCCCCCATTCAGCACCTTATTTCACCAATAGCAGTTCCTGTAGCGGTTCACACCCTGCTAACCTACCATTTGCACTGCTGTAATATCCTGCATCTAGGGATTCCTGACCGTGAACATGATTTCTTGTAGATGGTTCGAATCTCTGTGTCCCAGCTACTTAACGAGGCATCATTCATTTGTTTGATTGAATAATTGCTTGTAATGAATGTGGGTATTTAAGCAGTAAAGATTAATGGATGGGATATCTGATGAAGTCGTGTTGTACAATGAAAATGCGGCGTTTCTTTTGGATGCGTTAATAAAGTTTCTGTATTATTTTCTAACATTTTTGGCTCTCCTTTATATTTTTGGGCGGTGATTGGTCCTTATTGCTTCCAAAGTGTCGTTTGTGATTATTTTCATTATTAGCATATTATACTGGTTCTATATGAGCTACAATAACTATGATTTTGAAAGCAGATTATATTTAAGGTTATAGTTCAGTCTGGGTCTGTATGATTTGGATCCTCCATATTTATGAAACCTTTTTGTTTTTTACATGGCAATGTCCATTCTATTTCTTACATTCAGCTTCTGAGTGATTCCTGACAGTTCCAGAGGTGTAGTTTGGATCTTCTTGCATTCATGATATTACTTTTGAGGGGCTGGATCTCTGGAACATGTTACTTAAATAGCTGAGGGAGTCCAAAATGGCTCCCTAAACACCTTATTCTTTGATATTTCCTACATGTAAGTGATGCCTTGCAATTTATTATTGCTGTTGTGCCATATTTTCCATACATTTAATTTTATTTTTATAGTAATATATTAATGTTTGTTTTTCATATTTTATTTCCAGCCTTTCTGATGTTTTTATTTTACTTTTATCAGTACTGAGATATAAGAACATAAATAAATTTGAACTTGCTTTAAGCTAAGAACTTGTTTTTTGTGATGAGAGAAAACTGTAGCTCTCCCTGTCAATATGGGGCTTGCTCCAGTGGTCTGGTTATCTAGCCACCTTTTACACTATATCAAGTGCTTCATAGCTGGAGGAAAGATTTTTTATTTGTGGGAGAGTTTCTAGGCATGTTGTCTCCAGCAGACTAAAAGTACCAATTTAAACTTGGTCCGGAGGTTACTATAGACTGAAACAGAGCTGTGTCTTTGCCTATAGTATACTTTTGTGCTTTACCATATGACTATATAGCCAGTGTGGCAGGAGAGTACACAACAGTTCTCAAACCAGGTGTAATGAATTGTTGCCACACAGACATATTAAAGAATTGTCTGGGTAAATGGCTGTTGGTGTTGATCATAAATCCCTATTTTATTGCTGCTATTAAGCATTCCCCATAACTAGTCAGCTATCAGATTGTGTCCAAGGTAAGAGAACATGTTGACTCCACAGAAGAACAGACAGAAAGATCGGATGATATTGGGCTAAGTGATTGTAGTCTCATACTGCAAGGTGCTGAATGATATACAGTGGCATACCTCTCAACCTGCAAATGTTGAAAATAAGAACAAAGGCCCTTGAAAAATGGGAGTATCCAGCCAAAAATATGGATATCTAATTAGCATAAAATCTGAATACTATATAACAGGTCTATATCACATAGTCAAACACCTCTTCTTCAAAACTCCATCCATTGAATGATCATGTAAGTGAAGCTGTTTCCCATGGTAAGTAACAACTTGCCTGATCTACTGACCAAAACAAAAACAGCATTTTTAAAACCCACCCTGGTGTAGGGCTATGCCCCTACACCCTCCTAACTAAATATACCAACTCCAAGATCAAACTACAGTGGGGAAAAAAGCAAATTCCTGATAAAGGCCACTAGTTACTTACCATGGGAAAAAGTTTGTTGAAATGATCATTTGACAGTTCGACAAGTAGGGTTTGAAGAAGAGGCATTCGGCATTTAGGCTGTTTGATAATGTGAAATAGATCCCATATAGAACATGACTCTTCCTGCTTCTAGTAGGAATGTGTGAAGCTACTCAGAAACAACTTTAAAAAGCAGAGAATGACAAAACTGATGGAAAAATGCAATTATATTATCAAAGAGACAGTGTAACATTTGTAGACTTTAATGGACTACATTGCAAAAATCCACCACAAAAGGTCATTTATTTGTTGCTTCAGAAAAAGGGAGATGTAAGATGTCTGTCCTCTCTTTAAATTATTGGTGCCAGTAGTATGTTAGTCATGCAGTGTGGTTTTTCTGTGTACTAAACAGCTCCAAAAATCAGATGTGATGAAAGATTCAGAAAAATTTTGTAAAAGGGTAAATCAAGTCTGAAAATAGGGACATACCTTCAAAAATAGGGGCATCCTGTGCAGGAGTAAATCAGGCCAAAAAATAGTAACGTTCCTCCAAAATGGATACAGTTGAGAGGTCTGTACAACAAGTATTGCAGCAGTGTATCTACATCATCACATGCACCTGCCTGACACTAAACCCTTAAGGACCGGCTTACTTGATGTTGCTGAATAACGAAAAGCCAGGATGGACAAACCCATTCCTTCCTGCCAGGATAGATAGATGGATGGATGGAGGGCATTTCCTGAGGTTTGTTACACCTTACTCTTAATGGCACAGATATTTTTTCTTGAGATGAGAAGCACTTGTGCTAGACATAAGTTATTGCTCAATTGATTCTTGCATATATAACCTGTGTTATGATGTGAAATTGTGCATGTGTGCGTGTCAGTGTTTTTCAACTGTTTAGTGGTGGTAGAGCTCCACTGAAGCCATCATATGAGTCATGAAACCTTGTACTTTCCACTTGCTATGACAGAATTGTGTGATCATTTTCTAATAATTGCATTTTGATAACTGTAATAATAACATGGAGATAGAGCTTCAAAATGGGACTTTAGTGCGTTATTATTTGTATTGTCTTTCTAACAACAATACAAACTGAGACACATTTTACAATATAGTAAAACGAAGTAATAACTTTTACAAAACAAGTGCGCTTCATGACATTGAATTTGTCAAAGCAAAAGCAACAGACAATACATCCCTTTTCATTAATGTGATATTTGTAATTGATGGCTTCTGTACAACTGCTAAATGGAAGGACAGATCTGGGGCAGGCACACATGTATTTTTTTCCACCAACAGAATTATATTTTCTGTCTTTAGTACTGATTAGGATAACAAATCCAAATCTGCATAGTTAAGTAGCGGAGATCTGCAGCAGAATTCTGAGAACTGTCCTAGCAAGATTATTTTTTAAATACCTTTATTGAATCATCACTTATGACATAGGCAAATTTATATTTATACAAAAGTAATCACATTGTATTAAATTAACATTAACAAACATTACACTTCACATATATTGTTATATATCATATAACCTAAGCAACATCGCATAAATTATTCAATTCCTGCCCCTTTTTTTAAATAAGAAACATCTTTATTAAACCGTCACTTATGACATACGCAATCATACATTTATATAAATGAAAACAAACCACACTGACACAGTCCTAGTTACATCACAGACCATACTGAGACACTCCCAGTTGCAAACATTATACATCACTTATAATCTACCTAATCATTTTCAGTCAAACATTACATAGCTCATTTAAGTTCTGCCTTCTTTTAAACCGCCTTCCTCCCTTGAATGTATTGCTCCCACAATTCTAATTTTTTTCCTATGTAGTTTGCTCCTACCCTTTTCTAAAGATCTCATTTCCAGTTGTTTTATCTCTATTACTAGATTCACTACTTCTAACATAGTTGGTTTAGATTTTTATTTCCATTTTCTAGTAATTGCTTTTTTGGCAGGCACCATAATTAGACACAGCAAGGCCTTACCATGTCTAGGCAATTCCGATTCTGTATCATAGATCAGAAAAATCATCTCCCTCATCACACCAATCTGCCCACCCAGCATCTCTGACAGTGCATCCCGCAGGGATACCTTAAAGTCTGCCAACGTACAACACTCAGAGAAAATGTGTTCCCAAGTATCTGTTTCTTTCCCATCATTCATCCGACATTTGCTGTCTACCTGAGGAAAAATTCTCGAGTTTGCTTGGGGTATACAAATATCTATGTAAACATTTCAAAGCAAAAATCCTAAATATTCTAGATTTTGTTGCATACTTGGGAGATGTACATATATCCTCCCATTGTTTCTTTGTGAATTGCTTATCCAGTCTCTCTTCCCAATCCTTTCTAACCTCCTCTGATTGATTCTTACGAGTATCGTGCAATATCTTATATGCTCTACTAATTATTCCTTTTTTTAATGGCAGCTTCTGATCTTGAGTCTACTAAAAACTCTACCAGTGCTGGTCTTTCGTTTAAGACCCCCCCCCCATTTGTCCTAGCAAGATTATATTTCTTTTTAGTATGAATCTAAAATGAGTTTACATCTTTTCTATTAAATTTCAAATTCAGTGTTTTATCATTTGTAATGTAATTTCCTCTTCCTCCTCTTTGATAGGGAGCTGTTGTGCAATGGGCTGAAGTTCTATGAATGGGTTTCTAACCCATATTGATTCATATTGACCAACTCTTTCACTGGTGGAAAATAGTGACTGAGACTGGTATATAAAATGTCCAGATTGTGTAATATCAGAGGAAAAGTGTTCTTATATGTTGTCAAGCAATATCAGGAAACAGACTTAAATTTGCATTTAACTCATTACATCCGAGTGATGCCTCCAGGTGCATCTGCAGTTACCCCCTACTGCTCCTCTAGGCATCAAATATTACTTGTTCATACTTATATTAATAATTCCAAAACCACGCTATATACAAGGTATCAGAATATTTTATCTTGAAGCATGCATGATGGCAAACACAATTGTACTGATATTTGACCTCTGTCAATGAGTATTTATTAGAATTGTAAGGTGATAACTTAATTTTTAAAGGCTTAGGCCACACCCAATAGGGGTTAAAGGTACACACTCAAAAGACTTGTACCGGAGGGAATGAGTTAAGGCATGTATTTTCCAAATTAAAATTCTGCTGAAAAGTATCAGTTTTGTCAGCTGAACTCCACATGGGTTTATTTGTTCCTGCCTTACTGGCATTCATATTATTCAGGTGCTGAAAAATGTATATCAGGTGATCAAGCACCAAAGTTTCTTGCTTGCAGCAAAGCAATATCAGTCAGATTGTCTTAAGCACAAAACAGTACTATTTCTTCTTGGAGTTCATAAAACCATGACAATGCTCTTCACCAAGATGGTCATCGTACATATGTATGCTGAATGAAAGTGATACATACTGCCTCCATACTTTCACAAAGCTGTGCAAAAAGACATCTTCAGTAGGCTTTGTACCATGTAGTTGAATATGCTCACCATTATATCCATCAAAAGTTTTAACACAGGTCCTTATGTTTTAACAATCAGCACTTCCTGACAGAAGAAACAATAGGTAAACATGATACCAGGATTCTTTTGCAGCACAAGGGTTCATGGGTTTATAGGCTATTACTAGGCTAGTGACCACTAGGGCCTTAAAAGCCTAGCACACACCCCAAACCATTTGCGTCCCAAGTATCATGGATGTCTCTATGGGGGGTCATATTAATAGGGGGGTAACTAAAGATTTGTAGGGGGGGAGTAGTTAGGATAATGTATTGAATCTTGTTCATAGGTTAGTACTATGCTAACTGTCCTTCTGGGCTATTTTAAGCCTAGCCAGTTATCTCGTTTGGCAATCAAATCCTGCACTTTCTCTCTGTAAGGTAAACACTTCAACCATTATGCTAACCCCAACTTACCAGTCTTTTGCCATATCCAGTCATGGGAGGTGCACCACACATGCAAATCCCTACATGCAAGTTTTATGATTTTTTCACTGTCATACCTGTCAACCTCTTAGACCATGAAATCTGGACAAAGCCATAAGTAATGGGGAGACAAATTACTAAAAATATTGCTCTTGCAAACTTAGAAAGTTGATAGAATAACAGGTTTTGTGTTAACATGCATTTTCTGTAGGGCATGAAGTTTGAAACTCAAATGTCTGTTATTATTTTCTGACTTCAATCTTTAATGACTTGCCAATGATTTGTCAGAAAAGCACAATTTTATGAAAAACGGACCAAAAATATGAGGCAAAAATTTGGACATTCTGCGAAAAGCTGTACAGTTGAGTGGTGTGTTCACTGTTGCTTATATATACTTGTGCTAAATAAATTGTGTCTGTTTCTGTTTTCTGGAAGCTCCTTACAACAAGAGCAAACAAAAAATCCACTATTGCCCCCTCATCAATGAAATGAATAAAAGGAAGACATTGTGCTTTACCTTCGAAATTTGCAAATTTATCTACTTGAATTGCAAACTTTCTACAGGTCTTCAGCTTAGAGGAAACATTATTTTCAATGTTATTTAGCATTTCAGATTTTCTCCTGCTTGTGCTATGGTGAAAGTAGGATCTTAATGATTTATTTTTCAGTACATTCTCTAAATAAAATCATCACAACTGCATGTTGTATCATAAAATTAGTTTTTAGCAATAGTGTGAGGCTTTATTTGGCAAAACATTCAGCAAAATCATAACTTACTTCTCAAGCCTTTCTCTTCATTTTACTCTCTTCTCAAAGTCAGCAACTTGTTTTTCAAAAGCTTAATTTACCCTTTAAATAGTATGGATTTTTACTACCATATTAGGTGTTCGGTTATCAAATGCCATCTCAGTGTTGTTGCTACCACATCAGTGGTCTGCAGACTTTTTTTTTTTCCCAAAAACAGCATGCATTGGTATAAAGCAGTTCACTTCCCAAGTCTGTGAGAATCCTATAGGATTGCCAAGTATTACCTCAATATGGGTGAATGTTTACTCTGGTGGTTCCAGTGCTGCTGCTTTCAAATGGTTTCTGCTAACTCTGTTGTCTTTCAGTACTGTTCATCAGTCCCCCAGCAAGCTCGTTCAATAAAGAGTCTAATCCATACCTCTTGGTAAATGTAGCCATGTCTTGATGCTTGACTTAATCTTCAATACTTCAGCAATGTCAGTTCACAGTATGGTATCTGCAGTCAACCTTTTATCAGTGGCTTCACATGACCTCAAAGGGAAAGGAGGGAAGTTCATCAGCTACAACTTGAAACCGTCAGCACTGCAGAAACTGACTCAATTATCCTCTTACCCAATCAAAAATCAGGTGAAAAATTATTCACAAATATTTCCTCACATGTTAGACTAGATATTTCCTTAGCCTTAATAATTTTATTTTAATTGTAAACATTATTACCTAATGCATAGTGATAAGGGTATTGATGCACTGTTGACAGTGTTAACTCTTTCTGGATTTGTCTAAAAATGATATTCCATCCTTCATAACTGTGATGCAGATTCAGTCAATGATGAGAGGCAGCCAGATATCTAAAATGTAAATTTATTCAAGCTCATTGTACACAATCTTAAAATGTTTCATGTATACTTTTCAGTCTTTTCAGGCTTGCTAGTTGTTGCTGAAGCACCTACCAAGGAGAGAAAATGCTGAGAGAAGAAAAGGAGCCACTTTTGTGATTTTAAGTATTTTCTTCTGATTTTTTGTTAAGTTTTACTGCTTTGCCGCCTACTTTTTGGCATTTTCCGGTTTGCTAAAGTTTATATCTGTAACAGTAACAGTACTTGGAACACATCTAGAGCCTGTTTACTGCATTTCCTGTGTTGCACTTAATTTAAAATAGTTTTTTTTCTCTAAAAACTGCATTTTACCTGATTTTGGCCTAGCACTCAAGTGTGGGGTCATTTATTGCACTGCTGTGATTATTTTACTGCTTGTGTATCTCTGCTACCTTTAAACTACAACAAAAAGAAAAAAAAAATCTTGCTTTTTTCCCACTTTCTGAAAGTTAAGAAAGTTCAGTTACAGATTTGCTGTTCTGAACTGTTTGGAAGTTTCTAGAAGGCCAGTGCTTGCTTGGGTTAAAGGGAAGTCTCTGTGTTCACCAGTGGGAGTGGTTAACACAGAACAGCCTGCCTGTCCCTGGAGGAGTGGTTACTACCTAGAAGCTGTAGTTTTATTGGCTATTTTGGGTCAATTCTAAACTCCTTGATCTCTCTCTCTTAAAACCCTACAACTCTCTTTTTGCGCGGTTTTGCGCACTGAGCAGTGTCGGGCAGCGCTGCCTAAACAGGTTTAAACTATTCCAGGCTCCACAAAGTCTGCTCTTCACTTTTTCCCTTAGAACTGTTCAAACTCTCAAAGTAATCACTCTATTCTCTTTCTAAAGCCCTGCACTTGCTCAGCTCTTATAAGGAAACACTAACTAAAGCACTACACCCTCCTTGACGTCTCATAAGTATTAGACTCCCGATTGGTCCTTCCTGATCAAGTGAAAAATCAGTTCCCTTTCCTAATCATCTGATCAGTAAAAAAACAGTTCCCTATACTAATCTGGTATGTCCAAGGGTCAGTTTCAAGGCTACTCTCCAGTCCAGCTGGTGAATCTGGGAATTTTGAGGCAATGTTACAATTGCCTTATGTACACAGACAACCCTCTCTTCCTTCCAACAAACTCTACTATATGTGAGAGATGCAGTTACACAGCCAAACTGGAGGCAGAGCTCTCTCAACCCAAGACTGGCACAGTCAGTCAGGAGGAAAAGGTAACCACCCACACCACAAATCCAGTCTCACACAGACCTATTGCATCTGCATACTCAACACATAAACACACAAAAACATACTTGGAGGCTCTAAATAAAAATCTTCCTAAACAGCAAAGACCTCCTAAGCAGATATCCAAGCAACAGCCACCTCTCAACAATACCCATGAATCACATATCTCACAAAATCAGTGTGCCTCACAACCACAGCCTTTAAGGCCAAACAACACACCAAATACACTTGTTATAGGGGACTCTATTGTCTGGCACACTGACGTCCCACTCACCAGGCTGAACAAGGAGAAGGTCACTGTAAGCTGCCTGTTGGGTGCCAGGATCCGCCACATAATGCAAGCACTCAGGTCACTCCAAAGCAAGTACAAGTATGACTCCGTCATTGTCCATGCTGGTGTGAATGACCTGAGACGTACCTCCCTGGACTACATGAAAAGAGACATAGAGGAGCTCTCTGACCATGTAGCCCAGGCTGGTATGACTGACCTTGAGTAGTATCTTGCCCTCTCCAAGAATGATGCCACAGTATAAAGACAAAATGATCAGTTTCAACAATTGGCTTAAGTATTGGTGTCATTCAAAGGGGATCCAGTGTCTGTCAGCCTGGGATGACATGCTCGACAAGCCACGTTGCTTCACTAGGGACGGCTTGCACCTGTCACCCTTAGGCTTTCGTATACTGGCCAAGGCTCTTGCCACCCCCTTAATGCCTTTTTTAGGCAAGGCTCAAAGCACAAACCCACCTCCATAGACAACCCAAGGATAAAAAACTAAAGGTAATGCTACTCAATGCCAGAAGTCTAAACCTCAAGATGCACGCACTCGAGGCTCTCCTCAGTATGGAGAAAATCGATGTCTGTGCAGTAACAGAAACCTGGTTCAAGGCTCCTGAGAGCACCCCAGCACTACCAGGTTATAACTCATACCATGCGTTTCGGCCCCAAAACTCGGACCAAAGCACAAAAGGAGGTGGAGTATCTATATTCATCAAAGATACCTACACCTCCAGGTTAGTGGCACTGCATGAAGCATCGGAAACCATCCATGTGCAACTAGCAGCGGGCAAAACTGCCTTTCAGTTTGTAGCCTGCTACAGAACACCCTCCCTATTACAGGAACCCCACTTGGCATTCCTGAGAACACTGGAGAATATGAAGGTCTCTCCAAACACTATGTTATTGGGTGACTTCAACTACCCAAACATTGACTGGGAAAACTACTCAAGCCCAAACACCCTCACCCAATGGTTCCTTGAATTTATAAACTCTAATGCAATGGAACAACTGGTCACCACTCCCACAAGAGGGAACAACATATTGGACCTGGTCATCACCAACATGGGAACTCTATGTTCCACACCAGAGGTAAACCCCTCATTGGTAAGATCAGACCATAAACAAATTTCCCTGGATATCCATATCACGTCCCCACCTCCAACCAAGGAAATCACTGTAAAGAATTTCTCAACTTTGCACTTCTCAAGACTGAGGTGGAATCCTTTAAAGCCCCTGGGCCAGAGGATAATACAGCCCAATCCACAGAATCCTTTATAAATGCATTCTATGAGCACCTGCAGGAATGCATGGATCGTGCTAGCCCAAATAAAACCAAGACTCACTCCTCCAAAAACAGGAGACCGCTCTGGTGGACCCTGGCCATAAATAAGCTATACAACAGAAGGAGGAAGCTACTACATGACTGAGCAAAATCCCAAAAAGGGAAGGCATCTCTGATCAGTATTAGCAAGAAACTTCGATCCCTCATAAAATCATCAAAGGCCAGTTTCAAAAGAAAAATTGCCCTAGACACTAAAGATAATCACAAGGCCTTCTTTAGTTATGTCAGGAACATGGGCGGAAACTCCCAGATATGCTCTGAATTGTTGCATAATGGTACAAAATATACCAAACCTATAGACATAGCCCACATCCTGGCAGACAGATTCACCGCAAACTTCTCCCCCCCTTCCCCCCCAAAGGAGCAAATGCCTATCCCAACTGAATGTAACCTCCCTGACATCACAGATGCACAGGTGAAAGCTGCCCTCTCTAAAGCAAAAAACACAGCATCTATGGGACCGGACAGTGTCCCAGGCTGTGTCTTACACGAGCCCCAGGAAGAACTGAACCCTTGCATTAAGTCACTGTTCAAACTTAGCCTTACTACAGGATATGTACCCAAAGAATGGCGTACAGCTACATTGGTCCCACTCCACAAAGGTGGTGCCACAACGGACCCCGGAAACTATCGCCCCATAAGCCTGACTAGTCTGGTCTATAAAGCTATGGAGCGTATTATCATGGAACTCATAAACAAAGACATTGGGAGCCTCCAGACACTGGACCCTACCCAATTCGGCTTTGTTAAGGGCAGATCTTGCCTCTTAAACCTAGTTGATTTCTTTGAAACAGTTACCAAAGCCATAGATGAGGGAAAAGTAGTCCACACAGCCTATCTGGACCTCGCAAAAGCCTTCGACACAATACCCCACTCAGGCATCATAAATAAGCTTACCAGCTTAAATATCAACCCCTATATCACAAGATGGGTTGCAAACTGTCTCAGAGATAGAACCCACATGGTCAGAATCGCAGGTGCCATGTCCGAATCCAAACCAGTTACAAGTGGCATCCCACAGGGCTCAGTTCTGGGACCTCTCTTGTTCGGTATATACTTCTCTGAGGTTCAGGCTAACACAGGGGGATTATGGCTGACAAAGTTTGCAGATGACTGCAAACTGGGTGCCATAATCAAATCTCCAGCTGACACAAGCATTCTCCAAAAGGGTCTCACAGAAATGGATGCTTGGTGCCAGAGCCACGGCCTCAAGCAAATGCTAAAAACTGCATAGTCATCCCCTTTGGGAAAAACAAGGTGCCCACAAATTACCACATAGGTGGTAATCCATTAAGTACGGAAGAAGTAATTAGAGATTTGGGGACCAAAGTAGATAGTAATCTCTCCTTTGATAATCACGTTGCCAAAGTGGTTAGAAAGACCTTCTATATAGCCCACCTTATCACGAAAGGGTTCGCATCTAGATCAAGAGAGGTCATTGTGCCCCTCTACTCATCACTCATCAGGCCCATAATTGAATACAATGGCCCTTTTGGGATGTACCTTACCCGACACCTGCAGCAACTGGAGAGACCCCAAAAGCACCTCACCAAGAGGATCATGGGCTACAAACAGATGTCCTATGCAGCTCGACTAAAGAAACTCCAGCTCTACTCAGTTGCTTACCGCCTACTCAGAGGCGATCTATGCCTGACGTACAAAGCCATGTCAAACCTAGAATTAATGGACATGCTCCACCTCAAAAAATCCAAGTCCCTTAGAGCTACACGCTCCAGGGACCTAAACCTCAGCACAAAAATAAATAGGACATGCTGGAGGGACAGATTCATTTCCCAGAGGCTCCCCTCACTCTGGAATAGAATCCCAATTCATGTTAGACATAGCCCCTCGCTGACCCTCTTCAAGCGAAATTTGGACGCATGGATGGGAAATCGCAAATTCACCCCTGGGCTCTCCCCTGTGTCCCTGCTAGACAGAGGCACAGTAAACTAACCTTAAAAGGGTACCTTCTGTGACCTACTTTACAGATGCACCGTAGGCTAATCTAATAGGGAGGCGGATGCCAGATACACTCTGGCTAGGCTTATAAATGCCCTAGGGCAGATAGCCTAGTATCTATCCATGAACCTATGAACCTATGAACTTTTCTTCATTTTTCATAGAGTTTCCAGGCAATTTAGTCTCATGATCATCAACACTTTGCCAATACAACCATCAGACTGTACCCTCTTTCTTAAGAAGGGCTAGGCCAGTTAGCATTGGGATAAATTTGGGGGTACCCATCCAATCATTCAGGTTCAGTATGAGGGATGATAATTTATCACAGTGCTTAACCTGCAGTGGCAGCTTATTCCAGAGATGAGAGGGAGGGGGGGCAGTATATAATTACCTTATCACTCTAACATATTCTGTTTATCTGCTGGTGAAAACTTAGGTCCTTGGGTCTGCTGTTTGCTAAGCTGTTAGACTTGTAGAGATATAGGAAATCAAAGACAATGGGGTCTCTAATAAAACAGAAGGTAAGGCACAGACCGTCTTTCTATAGTCTATAATATAGTGAGTAAAGGGACAGAACTTCTAGTCTCTGTTGGTAACTCAAAGTCTTTAAGCCTGAAATAATCTTAGTTAGGACTGGGGCTTCTGCATTTGTTTGATATGTGTAGTCATCCTGAATGGGGTCATTGTACTCTACAATTGGTCTAAACAGTACTGAATTGAATATAAGGGGATGGATGACATCTTTAGATGTGAATGATATACCCCTGGCTATTAGTTGTGCTAAGTAGAAAGATTTCCTGACTGCAGTTGCCACATGGTGATCAAAAGAAAGGGAAATGTCAACCCAGGTACCCAGGTCCCTGATTACATTTTTGTTTAGTAGTGGAGTATTGTCTGTGCTGTATGTTGAGGGTAGGGGTTGTTTGCCAAGTTAAACAATGCTGCACATCTGTGCATTTAACGTAAGCCCATTTTCAGTGTAAAAGATCTTTATGATGGGTTCAAGAATCAGAGGAGGGTCTTGACAATAATATTGCAACTGTGTACTGGCTGTTTTAGCCTCTGACAAGGATTCTAAGATTTTTTCCAAAGTGATTTCAAAGGGCACTAAATTTTCAGGGATAGTGGAGCAACACTGTAGATAGGTGGGGTAAAGTTAGCACCAACATTTTCTGCTGTGTTTTAATATGTACACCATGTTGTTCATCAGCAAACTTATTTAACCACAGGTCCTGGTATTCACTCTAGAGATCAGAGAAATAAATGCCAAAAAGAAGGTATCCCAGTACAAAGCCATGGAGACTCTACTGGTTACCTTCATACTTTCAGATGAGGAACCTGCCACGTGAAGTATGTGGGTTCAGTCTTTTAGAAGGTTTACTCTCCATCTTACCAAATAAGGATCTATATTTAAAACATTTAGTTAATAAAATAATGCAAACTAGCTTCTTTCCCAATGACCCTTCCCCCCCAACAAGCAGGCACACACACACACACACACACACACACACACACACACACACACACACACACACACACACACACACACACACACACACACACACACGCACGCACGCACACACACGCATGCACATGCACACACACACACACACACACACACACACACACACATGCACACATGCACGTGCACACATGCGTCTTACACAGCACACACACACACACACACACACACACACACACACACACACACACATGTAGATACAGATACACACAGCAAGAAAGGAAAGCAGTAAGAATACTTTGGCATACTGTAGTTAACCATTGTGAAAGGAGATACTGGACTGAATTCAGCTAAATTTTAGCAATACATTGTTTCAGATATTATCATGCACTGTTGTTAATCTCATTCTCTCAATCCATGATGGTTTTGGCAGAATGCCCTAATAGTCACATTCAGTGAACCACTTAACAATGCATCACCCAATACTGAACAAGCCATCAGTACTTCTTTCAATAAAAGCTTGTTAAAAAACAAAGTTACTTACTTCAAAACAGTAAGTCCACTGCAGATATTGCATGACAAGTTAATTAATTTCAGCAAAAATAATGTTAACACTTCTTTTTGTGTGACCTGAGTGCCCCAACAAACATGTGCATGACAAGAAAAGGAAGGCAAATATATATTATCGGTAGAAAACAGACTTTATTATAAAAGTATTGAAAGTATGAGTTGCCATACAGAAGACCATCTCTGCCTTCCATAATTCAAGTGCAATGACTTCTCCTGTGGAATGTAATGTTAGGAATGTTGGAATCATGGGCAATGCTAGGTAAACAATCACAGGGACCATAACATGCCTAGCCATATGAACATTTAAAAGACACATTTAAATGTTCTTTCCATCCTTTTTGAGTACTTAACATTGCTGACTTTCAAAACTGAGCAGGAACATGCATCATAACTTTGGTGTAAATTTGTGTCTAACTATTCAGTCATCAGGACTAATTCTGAATGTATCCAAAGAAGTACTTTGATCTGTGGTAGTAATTTATTCCTTACACCGAGATGCTGAATCAGAAACCTAGCCCTCCAGTGAGTCTTGCTTATTTTTTGGTGTAGATTTAAGTCCCTAGTATGAGTACAGACACTGGTTATATGCTTATATGTGTACATACCAAGGGGGGCATTATATTCAGTGATGGGTCTGACAAGGGAAGAATACAGCAGCAGCAGGATGACTTCAGCAGACCTTGTGGTTATTCCCTTGGAAATTAACTGGCCATTTATAAGGATTTATTGAATGTGATGGAAATTTGATAATCAAATGAGATAGATTTGTCCACATAAATAAAAATGTTTCTTTTGACTGTATCTGTCTGAAGGGGAGTAATAGCTATAATGTATGAGGTGGCATCAGATTTTTTTTTGCCAAACACTGTTATGCACTTTTATGAACTTAGCTCAAAACTGTTGTTGGTCCAACAGGTATGTGCATGCTCCAGCCCTTGCTATAGCTATTTTGTATCAGTGGATGAGCAGATAATAGTGTTTAGCTTGCTGTCATCAGCAAACGTGGCCAACTCCACTTCTGGAGATTGGCTTGCATGTCTGCAAAATAAATGCCAAAAAGGAGAGAGCCCACCATTAATCCCTGTGAAATCTCACTAGTTAGAAATGTACAGTCAGAGAGGATACCAGCAACTTTCATAATCTGGAAAGTGTTAGACAGCCAAATTGCAATTCGATGAAGAACACAGGAGTTTACATGAACCTTGTCTACTTTTTCAAAAATACCATCTTGGTGGATAGAGTCAAAAGTCTTAACACTAGTTAAAAATAAGCAGTGTGACTAATATTAACAGCCTCTATAATCTTTTCAAAGAAGCTTATTAGGTTCAGGAAACAGGATCTGTCCATCAAAAAAACACACTGATTGGGTTCTAGATCTGTTAAGTTGCCTCTGTCTACAGAAATGAGTTTTGTTATGATGTATTAAATGGCTTTGCATATTAGGCTGATGAGGTTGATGGATCTATAATTACCTGGGTGTGTAGAGGGGCCACCCTTGTAAAGGGGAGCCACAATGACTATTCTCTGGGCATCAGGAACAAATCATGTGGGCAGGCTGAAATTGAAAAGTACAAGTTGAGGCTTACATACTGCATCCTTGGCACTGATGAGAATATAGCCTGGCATGTTGTCTGGTACCACAGAAATATTATTTTAGCCTCTAACAGGGATTCTAAGACTTGTTCCAATGTGATTTCAAGGGGCAGTATATTTTCAGGGATAGTGGGTAAAACACTGTAGGTACGTGGGGTAAAGTTAGCACCCACTTTTTCTGTTACATTCTAATATGCATACCATGTTGTTATTCTTTCTCATGCAAACAGTTTAGTTAACAGAGTACAGCAGATTACCAAAACAACCCCAAGATTTTCTGGTCCTCTGTAAATAAACTATTACATCCTGGCCATACCACTACACCCTGTCCTTCTACTTCAAACAGAGTCCATTACCACTCAGTTCAACACTCATTTTACCCAGTCAGTTCTATCACTAATCAATGACCACCTCACTTCACCCCTCCAATTTCCATCTATTCTTGAAAGTAACACGCTGTCTTTTAGTTTTCAGCCAGTCCCAACATCAATCATAAAAAGTTACTAGTCAAATTAAAAGCTACAACCTCATCTGCTGATAACCTTCCAACTGAGTTCCTCAAAATAAGTGCATAAGCACTGATCAGCTAGTCAATAACTGAAAACTATGTCTCATCCATCTATCCTCAACCCCTTTTTTCCCATTTTGCACATGGGGTCGAGGTGTCACTTCAGCAGTGACAGTCATCTTGAGCCAAGGTTTACACCACTGCTAGCTCTAGGCTAGCCCTGCCATAATTGAAAACTATGTCCCATCCCTCTGTTAAAAATCCATTGTTATACCCCTTTGTAAAGGAGGTACGTCAGCAGAGTTAAACTATAGACCTATTGTTATCCTGTCATTCCTCCCTAAAATCTTTGAGAAATGTATTAAATCTTAGCTTATAAGACATATAACCAAACACAACCTTATCTCCAACATCCAGCACAGTTTCAGACCCAACTGCAGTACAACTACTGCCCTCCTCAACTTTACCAGTATAGTAAACCAATATAGAAATAAGGGCAACCTTGTTTCTCCACTTTTCCTTGACTTTTCCAAAGCATCTGACACAGTGTCCCACCAAAAGCTCCTTTCTGAACTTGCAAGTCCAGGTCTCACTTACCCCTGCCTCTCTTGGTTTGACAGTTATTTATGCAGTCATCAGCAGGCAACTAAATTGCAACAAAACCTTTCAGCATTTTAACCAATCTCTCTTGATGTTCCCCAAGGGTCAGTACTTGGCCCCCTTCTATTTAATATTTTCATAAATAAACTTCATACCACTACAACACTTGCCACCCTCATACAATATTCCAACAATTCAACCCTTATCTGCTCTTCCCCATACATAACAAAATTACAGGAAATCACTCAGAAATCTTTCACTGACATTGAAATACGGCTAAAAAAATTATAACTTGCTGCTTAATGAAAAAAAAAACAAGCTTATGCTAGTTATTCCAAAACAAAACCTTAACCAGAAACACACACTCCATATTTCCTCAAGAAATAACACAAAAATAGAAACCATAAGCCATACTAAACTACTCAGAATCATAATAGGTAACAACCTCAGATGTGATCACCCCAGACTTCATTTCATCAAGAAAACTCACCAAAAACTCCCTGGGCTCTATAAGGCCAAACACTACCAGACAGATCAAGCAAGGATTACCTTAGCAGCAACATACATCCTTCCTTCTCTGTTATATGCTCTCCCTATTCTTACAGATATTAACACTACATATAAAACTAAACATGCTGCTACAAATAGCTAAATTTGCAACAAACCGACCTTATAAAACACACCACTATATTGCATTAAAACAACGAAATTGGCTTGAACTCCAAACCAATTGACATACTCACAACTAACCATCCCTATTGTACCTATTGTACTCTCCAGACAAATGCGTAGCATTACAAAATACTCTGCTGTACTATTCACCCACTAGAGACTTTTGGTCTAGTAATAAACTCTTAATATGTATCAGTATGACATTAAACACTGTTGGAGACTCTTTCTACTCTCATGTGAAAACTCTGGAACAAAATCCCCACACAGTAAAAACAGATAGAAAATAAATAGTCTCAAAACTTTGCTTGAACAACACCAGAGTCAAAGATGGCTCTGTTCTTCCTGCTCGCCTGGCTAGCTTTACTCAGGTTACTTTTCTTCAACTTTTACAGCCACTTTGCTTCCCAATCTTTTGTACCTTATTGCTTCTACTCATACTGCACTAATTTCCTAAATTCTTCCTCTTTTCCTGCTCATTTCCATAATTCCTCATTTCACATCTCTCGTACCATCAGTTTTCAAGCTACATTATTACTTGTCTGTCTGTATGTAAATTATTACTAACCTCAAAAATACCCCAGTTTGATCTTTTTCCTGCAGTCATTGTGCTGTAAATACATTAACAGTTATTGTATTTTATTTTTCTATTCAATAATTAGTCAATTTATGTTATTTTTTTCCTGTTTTTGTATTAAAATGTTATGTTCATGTAAGAAATATTAAAAAAAAAATCACATAATCACTAATACTAGGTAAGACTGCAATCCAAATTGTAGCTTGCTACAGATCCCCCACAATGCCCCAAGATTCTCATTATACCTTTCTAAACATACTGGAAAATATTAAGATACAACCAAGCACCCTAATACTGGGTGATTTCAATTACCCTGCCATTAACTGGGAAAACTACTCATTTACCAACATCTTTGCCCAACGGTTCTTGGAATTCATAAATTCCAATGCCCTGGATCAACTAATCCATAGTCCCACCAGGGGCTTCAATATCCTAGACCTGGTCATTACCAACATGGGAAATCGATGTTCCACACCTATGGTCATCCCCTCTTTGGTCAAGTCTGACCATAAGCTAATTACCCTTAACATCCACATCCCACCCTCACCCCCCAGTAAGGAAACCTCCATAAAAAACATATCCAAAGCCAACTTCATGCTACTCAAGTCAGAAGTGACAAACTTCATGACACCCATGCAGACGGGAACTGAAAGTTCGACTGCTGAATCCTACACTAAGGCACTGTACGAGCACATCCACTCATGCATGAATCATGCCATCCCAAATAGAACCAAGATGCTCTCCTCCAAAAAAGGAAGCCAATCTGGTGGTCCCCTGCCATAAACAAACTTTACAACAAAAGGAACAAACTATTGCAGAAAAGAGGAAAATCCCAGGATGCAAAAAACTTCCTTACCAGCCTCAGTAAGAAGCTGAGATCCCTCATAAAATCCTCTAAAGCTAGTTATGAAAATAAAATTGCCAAAGATTCCAAAGACAACCCCAAGGCATTCTATGACTATGTCAAGACCCCACTCTGGAATCATAGATAGACTTACTAAGCTGGGCATTAATCCCTATGTCACTCGATGGGTTGCCAACTGGCTTACTGACAGAACCCACACTGTAAAAGTAGCCGACTCCAAATCCAGCTCCAGACAAGTGACAAGTGGAGTACCTCAGGGTTCAGTCCTGGGACCGCACTTGTTTGGCATCTACTTCTCTGAAGTACAGCCAACACTAAGGGACTCTAGCTAACAAAGTACGCAGATGACTGCAAACTGGGAGCCATTATTGAATCCCCAAATGATGTGGATACTCTACAAAAGGGCCTTACAGAAACAGATGCTTGGTGCCAGACCCATGGGCTCAAGCTCAATGCCAAGAAATGTAGTTATCCCCTTTGGGAAAAAACATGTACCCATGAAATACCACATAGGTGGCAGTACACTAAACACCGAAAGTGTGATAAGAGACTTAGGGACACAGGTGGACAGTGGTCTCACCTTCTATAACCACATCGCCACAACAGTCAGGAAATTTTTCTATGTGGCACACCTCATCACTAAGGACTTTTCATCCAGAAAAAAGGAGGTCATTGTCCCACTATACTCATCCCTCATTAGACCCATTATAGAATACAACAGCCCGTTTGGTATGTACCTCTCAAGACATCTGCAACAACTGGAAAGGCCGCAGAAATACCTCACTAAAAGAATCACAGGCCTAGAGCAGATTCCTTACGCTGACTGCCTTAAAAACTCCAGCTATACTCTGTCGCATATCATCTACTCGGAGGTGATCTCTGCTTAACATACAAGGCCATGTCAAACCCAGAGCTGTTAGACATGCTAAAGAAATCCCAATCACTCAGGCCACATGCTCCAGGGATCTAAACCTTGTCATCACAATAAACAAAACATGCTGGAGAGATAGGTTCCTGACCCAGAGACTCCCTAGACTCTGGAATAGACTGCCCATACATGTCAAGCAGAGCGCCTCTTTGGCCCTCTTCAAAAGGAACCTTGACGATTGGATGGGAGAAAGGAAATTTTCCCCAGGGTTCACGTCAGTCGCCCTGCTAGACAGGGGTCCAGGGAAGTAAATAGTGTGGAAAGAAATAGCCAGGAATTGTTATGACTAGGCTTGTATAGGCCCTAAGGCTGATAGCCTAGTACCAACCTATGAACCTATAAATAAGCTCATGTATAGATGTTTTTACCCTGCAATTATAAATATGCATCGTGTAACTAAAATGTGGTGCTTTTCTTCCCAGGCCTCCTCTGAAAATGGGTTTTACCAGTCTGGCTTTTCCTAGTCAGCAAAGACAAATAAATAATAAATATAAATAAATAAATAGGTCCAGGTACAGTTCCTCCAATCTCATATCACAACAATCTAGATGTGAGACAGTGGGTGTCTTTAAAATTAATTACACAGAACAGGCAAACAGAATACCAAAGTATATGCACACTAGTTTGCCTTGATTTGCTCTAGCAATGACTGCAACCTGCCTTGTCTAACTGCTTCTCTGTATGAGCTGTTCAGAGATTTCACTATGTTCAACCCATCTATTTTTTAGAAGTATAATATAGTAGTTGGGTCAAACTCATTGAGACCTTTTGTAACAGACACTTTGTGGCAAAACCACAGGCCGCACCAGCAGAACCCAAGTTATCCACAAAAACTGGTGAAAAATTGTTGCTATGTATATAATCTTTATATATTTATCATAGATAGATGAGATGATTAGGCTGTATATCTCTTGGGTATTATCCCCATGATCATTTTAGCATTTATTCTTTCTGAATGCCACCTGATGTAGGATAGGAATGATGAATGGTATCAGCACATCAGCCCTGCAGTCTGGTTAATGCTCTTTGGACAATTGCTACGTCGTTATCGTTATTATCACAACTGGACTTCTGTTTCTATGAAGTCTTTACCAAGGGAAGGCGCTGATGGAACTGAGACCATTGTTGCTGTCATCCCTCTTCTACAAAGAAAAAAATCAACCCTGTTTTGGTTGTCCAAGTCTTCCCCTCCAGTTGGTCTTCCAGTGTCCAGAGTTTGTACCCAAACCCAGCATCAATATAGTGAATAAATCTATTGTAGCCATGTAAGCAAGTTGGCTAACGTGTACAGCATGTTGTGTGATGCTTAGCAACATTCATATGCAAATGTGATAGGCATAAATTAGTCTTTCCTCACATCCTGCATCACAAGAGTGCCCTGGGCAGCTATGCAGGACTCTCTTTTCCCTGTTAGATAGAACAAAACTAAAGAGGAGGCTGTTGTTCTAAGCAGATAAATTGACAGTTCTGGATGTGTTTTGCCTTCTAGATTTACTTCAGAAGCAGGTGCACTCTTTAAACATTTACTTAGAAAAGGATTAGATATCAAAAGTGGTTTTACTCATATGTGTAGATTTATCTTCAGGCACTAAAAATAAGCCACAACAGACTAGGATTTTGCCATTAATCAAGGAATGAATGAGTTACATGACTGTACTATTGATATGACATATTGTGATTATAATTTATTCATTATTTTAGAATAGTTGTCTTTTTTTATGAGAGATGGTATTATATAGCATGGCACCACTATATCAGTTCCCGAACTAAATTACATTTCCCCTTCCACAGTTGCATAGTCATCAAGTGCATAAACAGTACTTTACTGCCCAATGACTATCATCCTTTACTTATCCCAAGGAGGAGTTATTCTTTCAAAGAATGGTGTTTATTAGAAATAAGCAGAGGGCAGTATTTCTTAAGCTTGGAATGCAAGGAGATTGTTTCTTTGAATGTGACCCTCTGATTGGCCACAAGGCTATTTTATATGATTGGTCAGTTTTTGTGCCTGTATAAAGTCGGCCAGTATGCGTTGTACTACTCATCATGCAGTGGGTTTTAGCAGTGCCCTGTATAGACACAGGCACCTAAAATTAATATTTTCTCTATAAAACCACCCTTGAAACTTCCCCAGTTGCAAGTTGCAGAAAGAGAAACTAACTTATGCAGTGACAAGGACAGCTTCCTCAAGTTTTGCATTAGATGCTCCTGTTTTTGCTGTGTACTCCAGTAAAATTCTGATCAAGTAAAAAGGGCCTGTAACCATGGATATGAACTCTGCTACTATCACCACAGCGAGCTTGGTGAACATGGGCATCCTAAAGCAATGAAGCAATTGTCTCTTGTCTCATGTTTACTGACAGTCAATTAATTCTTAAACTTACCAATAAGGTATCTGAGAGCTGTAACTTCACAATATCACTGGAGGCAAAGCTCTCATATACAAGCAGTCATAATACCAATCAGGTTATCACTAATACACATACTATACCCACCAAATGCAGTTAGAATCAGACACATAATACCACATATGATGATGGACTTAAATATAATCTTCCTAAACCAAAAAGACCTCCTAGACATTACATCTACAAAAAATATCCTCAGCTGCCTCAAAAGCACTCGACCAAATACCGACCACAATACATACAGCCACATCTCATGGAGACTCAACTTTTACGTCCATAAGGCAACTGCCACTCATTCCAATATTTTGGCCATAGGAGACCCCATTGTGAGACACACACACATGCCCTACTCACCAGGCTGACTAAGGAGAAAGTCACGGTCAGTTGCCTATCGGGAAGAATTCACCAGATCAAACAGTCACTTGAGTCATTAGATCACAAGTACTAGCATGGCTCAGTCATAGTCCATAAGGATGTAAATGACCTGAGACATACCTCACTGGATTATATGAGGGGAGACAGGATAGACCCCTTGGATTATGTGCCCTAGGCTGATAAAATCCTATCATTGGGCAGCATTCCACCTTTTCCAAAGATGATGGCACAAAATGAACAGAAGATGATTGACTTTAATAATTGGCTTAGTTTTTGGTGTCACCCAAGGGTGGTTCAATATTTGTTAGCTTGGAAGCATATGATCGACAGCCTACCATGGTTTGCCAGGGATGGTCTGCACCTCTGGGCTTTCAAATATTGGCTAAAATATTGTCCTCTCCCATTGTGCCTTTTTTAGGCAATGCCAAACTGACAAACATTCTGACTAAGCAAAACCTACCCTAGAAAATCTCACAGCATCTACTGAAAAGAGTAGAGGAAGTTCTCCAATGCCCAAGCCAAATTTCCCCCAGTAGTATAAATACCACCACTTCCCCTACTCTTTTCAATAGGCACCATGGAATATTTTACATTCACTTGAGCTACCACCAACTTGAGCAGATGGGGTCTCGATTTAATGTCATATTCAAAGGATGGCATACTCAGGAGGGCAGCACTCCCACTTGTGTGCACTACAATGTAAGCAATTAATCTACGTGAGGGAATAGAACCCACAGCCTTCTACACCAAAAGTGAGTGTGGTACCTGTTGCACCAGTATGCCCAGAGACCCTGTACAACCCTGCTAATACATGCTTTGAGACAGCTGTGTCTACCAGGAATAAGCAGAGAACAAACTCAAAAATAAAAACAAGCCATTCTGGTAGAATCCTAACATCAATAGGTTGCATAACAAAAGGAAGAAATTCATGGCAAAAATTAGGAAGTACAATGCCCATCAAGTTAAAGAAAATCTCTCATCAATCTGAACAAGTACCTCAGAGGGCAAATCAAGTCTACTAAAGCTAATTTGAGATAAAAATAGCCTCCCAGTCCAAGTGCAACTATAAGGCCATTTTAGCAATGTCTGCAATTTCAAAGGCAGCACAAAACAATGTGCATAATTGTTTGTAAATGGAAACATCTACAGTGAGTCAGAAGATATAGAAAATGTACTGGCCAAAAAATTCAGCTCCAGTCTTACCCCTCTCTCCCCTCAGCCACCCCTCAGGAAATACCATCGAACAACCGTCACTAGGGAGTAGGTCCTCAAAGTGCTCTCCAAGGCCTAGAATACTGCATCAATGGGCCTCAGTAATATACCAGTAAGCCTCTTAAATATTACATTACATATCAGGACCACTAGAGCCACTATTTAACTGTATCTTCCAGACAGGCTTCATGCCATGCACATGGAGTGTTTCAATGTTTATCCCTTTACACAAGGGTAGGCCATCTATGGACCCAAGTCTGACAATTCTCATATGCAAAGTCATGGAAAGAATTATCATGGAAATGATTATCAATGGCACAGGAAATCTTCAGGCATTGAGTCCAACCCAGTTTGATTTTGTCAAGGGCAGGTCATGCCTACTCAACCTTATGGACTTCTTCAAGAAGGTCACCAAAGAAATGGATGAGGGCAAAATAGTGTACACTATCTACCTTGACCTGGCCAATGCATTTAATACAATACCCCACTCAGGCATTGTAGATAAACTCATGGAATTAGGTTTAGATCCCCATGCCACCCGCATAGCTGGGTGGCACTTGGATAGGACTCAAAAATAAGGATACAGGAGTCCTCCTCCACAAAGAGGCCAGTCACTTGCAGAGTTCTCTTAAGTAAATGCCAACGTCAAGGGCCTCTGGCTGACCAAGCCTGCAGATGCCTGCAAACTAGGTGCAGTCATAGAATCTCCCCAAGAAACTAATATCCTTCAAGAATAGCTTGTGCTAGAGCCATGGTCTAAAACTAAATGCCAAGAAATGTGTAATAGTATTCTTTGGGAAGGCTGCTACCCCTGGAACCTACCTCATTGATAACACACTCCTAAGATTAGACAGTAGTCAGGGATCAGGGAATGCATGCAGACAGTAACTTGGCCTTCAATCATCATGTGGCTGTGGTAGTAAGTAAGGATGTCATTCAAAGTTGTGCAAGTATGGGTATGGCATCTATGTCGAAGGAATTATTGTTCTACTGTATTTAGCCCTCATCAGACCAGTCATTGAATACAACACCTCCTTTGTTATGTACCTGACCAGGCACATGCAACAAATGGAGCATCCGCAGAGGTTCCTTGCAAAAAGGGATACAGGGTGTACACAACATGTCCTATGCAAATCAACTCACAGCTGTATCCTTGTACTCAGTCTCCTACAGACTGTTGAGGGATGATCTATGCCTGGCATACAAGACATCCCTGGATACCACTATGATGGACCTTTTGCATATCTGCAAAACAAATAACATCAGAATTACTGACTAATGGACTAACAGTTAATTTTTTAGATGTCACCTTATCTTGGGACATTCATAAATCCAAATTTAATAGTAATGTTTATAGAAAAGAAACATTTGTTAATGGATATCTACACTATTCAAGTAATCATCCAGTTTTTATGAAAAATAATATTCCAAAAGGGCAATTTATACGTGCCTCTCATATGATATCAGATGATACTGATTTTGAACATGAAATTAAATCTATTCAAAGGTTATTTTTGGTGACAGGCTACCATTTTGAATTGTTGGATAAACTAGCTGAAGAAATCAGAAGACATAGATTTTCTGATTTTCAACCTATATTATTGCATGGGTACACTTCCAAGAATCCAATGTTGAACGATTGCAATACTTATGATAGAAAACATTTTGGCATTTCATGCACTTTAGATATGTCCATAGATAGGGACAGTATACGTTCCATTATAAGTAAGAACTGTAACATTTTAAAAGGGAATTCAGAGCTTTTTAAAGTTATTGGTGACAAACCCAAATTTGTATATAAAAATACTTATTGTTTAAAAAAATGTTTACAGTTTGACTCTTTTAACAAAGGTAATGGTATTACTGGACAATGGAATAAAGGGATGTATAAATGTGTTTTTTGTAGTTCATGTAGGTTTATTTTGGAAGGTCCATATGTTGAGTTAACTCATCTGAATCGGACCATTTCTATTGAGGGGGTGTATAACTGCAATACCCGGGGTATTGTATATATTGCTGTCTGCTCTTTCTGTAATGGATTTTATGTATGCATGACAAGAAGAAGCCTATGTATAAGAATCAAAGAGCATTATTATTGTATTAAAACTAAAAATGTTAACAATGCATTATACAAATATTCTTTGAAATGTCCTGGATACAAGAAATTTCTATTTTCTGTTTTGGAAAAAGTAGCTGAAAATGTTAGGGGTGGTAGTTTTAAAGACATTGTTGAACAAAAAGAAACTGTGGCAGTTGAGACTAGGGGCTGATAAACAGCCTGGTATAAATGATACTATAAACATAATTTTTTTTTAAAGAATTGAAGGTTAAAAATTTGTTTAATTTTTATATAATAGTGTCATGTGGTTTTAAGACTATTATTGTTTTTAATCGTTTATTAATTTACTTCCTAGTTGGATTATTGGTTGATTAAAATGGGGGTTATATATTGTGTTGCAATGGACTTAGTTAATTCATTCTGAAGAAGTCTCTTGAAGACGAAAGTGAGAATAAACTGTGGTGTTCGCTAATATCGGTGTTTCCTCCTTCCTTTAGTGTTCTACCAGAGAAGTGGAATTATTTGTATTGGTATATCTCTTCTATTTGTTTCCCTTCTACCATCTTGTCTCTTTTCTCATCTCTTTGTGGTTGTCTTTATGATGTTTTTATTTACTGCTCATCTCTTTCATTGGCATGTGCCCTCTCAGTACTTCCTGGTTTTGTCTTCTTCCCTGCAGGTGTTTCAGCATCTGACATTACATGTCTTGGTAGTGTCTCTGTGTCACATCTCCTACGTCTAAGGTTCATGTCTGGCAGATGATTCAGATTTTTACTGCCTGGCTTGTTTAACTATGATACCTTTGTTTATAAATTTGAACATCCTTCACATTGTGTATCCTGAACCATTACCCTTCTTGCTGTACTTCTAGAATTGCAGGGTATTTCAACCAGACAGCTGTTCCATTCATTTTTAGTTCATTTAATACCACCAATATAGGATGATAGGTATATACTAGGCTAACAACCACTAGGGCTTTTTTTTAACCCTAACCATCTCAAAACTCGGACAAGTTCTGGTACCATTGGTAGGATAAGCAAGGGCTTAGGAGAGGCCTGGGAGATGAACCATTTTACAGGCTGCCTGTGTCCACTAGCATCATAGGTGCTATACCAGGGGGTGAATTTCTTGTTTCCTATCTAGTCGTTCAAGTTATACTTGAATTGGGTTAGGGAGGCACTCTGCTTCACATGGATGGGGGAGCTTGCTCCAGAGAGAGGTTAGTCTCTGGGATACACACCTGTTGCTCCAGCAGTTCCTATTTATATCACAGGAAAGGTTTAAGTCTTTAGTGTTGTTTCTTTTGTTGATATGAAGGATGCCCATCAGAATGGGATTCAAAGATGCCTTGTATACCAGGCATAGCTCTTCCTTCAACAAGCTGTAGAAGTAGGAGACAGACTACACAGATAGGGATTTGAAGTGGTCTGCATTTGACATGTCATTTACACAATGTATTCTTTAAGTGAGGAACCTCTGTGGATGTTCCACTTATTGGATGTGCCTGGTTAGGTACATATTAAAGGGGGCATTATATTCAATGACAGGTCTGATGACCACCGAATGCAATGAAACAATGATCTTCTTGGACCTAGATGCCATACATTTGTTTATAAATTGCACAACATAAACTGATTTCCTCACTACCGTAGATACATGATGGTTGAAGGCTAGATTACTGTCTACATGTACTGCCAAGCCACTGACTACTGCGTCATCTCTCAGGGGTTAGGGGTTTGTTTTCAGTATGGTAATTTCTATGGGTGAATAAAAACTCAAAACTAACAAAGGCACTATGGAAATGGCAGCAGGAGTGTCAAAGATTTAGCACTTTTGTTCTGTTATTATTTAGAACTTCTTCAGAAATGTTTTAAAAACCTCCTCATGGTGTATTTAAAACCTGTAAAATGTAAAGAAGCAAAAAACTAGTAAGAAAACAAATAAGTCCCAGCAGCTGTAGAGTCTACACACTTGATTTAATAAAATTCAACAATAAATAACTTGAAGCACTTTTCGTCTGCCAAGTAGCAAACTTCATCAGAAATAACAACTCCACATCTAAAAATCATTTAAATAGTCACTTGAACCAAATAAACACGGGACAATTAGCTAATTAATCATTTAAAAGAACATTACCAAAAAGCTAAGTTAGTAAGCAATACATGAATAAAAATAAAATCAATTTACTTTTAAATATAATATGAAGCATACAAACAAATTTATATATTACTAATCAGTTATGCAAAATACAACCTCAATATGCATTTGTACATTGTAACAAAACCAAAGTAAGCTTGTTACCTCTGTAAACTCTTAAGTTTGAGGATGCTACTTATAGAACATGACTCAGTGAGACCAGGAGCACTGCATGCATCCAATTATTTGCCACTTTAATTCTAGCTCCTCAAGTATTTAAAACCTGCCCAATTAATCATGTGACTTTTCTGACAAATCAAAGTGCAAAGATTTAAATGAGATCTGACATCACTCTACAGACTCAGCAGTCACGTGTCTTTTTTCTGACAAATCAAAATACAAACATTCATATGCAAGCCTAAACCTACCAAATTGAACCAGATTTGTGATCCAATATAACATAACATAAATGTAATAAAATGTAGTTCTGACATTTTAAATATACAGGTAGATAAAACAAGGGAAATTTCTATATAATAAAAAAAGATGAGCAAGAGACATAATCATAACCTCTGTGCTAATCAAAAGAACTTGAGGTTAATATATTCAATCAACCCTGTTTTTTTTGTCTGTGGCAAGTCACAGCTGCCACTCAGCTTCTTGGCTTTCCAGCAAAACATTATGATTGCCAATGAGGGTGTTCAGATCACCTGATGTAACACAAGAAAATTGAACTTCTTGAAATCTATACAAGTTCCAGTATGTTTACTCAAATCGTTGTTAGTGCCCTTCTTTTGATGTCAAAAATATGCTTGTAAAGCCTTCTGCTGAGTTCTTGATAGGTTTTTCCAATGTAGTAACTTTGACATATGTCACAATATGCCAAGTATACCACTTCACATGAATCACAGTTGAACCTGCCTTTAAAGACAATTTTTCTGTTCACTGCCAGAATGTAAATACTGGAACAGCTGTAAATGTAATGGCAATGTTTGCATTTACTGCATCTAAAAGTTCCAGTGGAGGTTTCTGGATTTGGATTACATTTATTTGAAGTTTCTACCATGCTTTCAATGTTCAGTGATTTTTTTTGTATGTGAACAATTGATGCTAAGTTGTCAATCTCGCCTTCATTCTTGCTGGATGGGTCCGGAGCCGATCCTCGGCTCCGAGTCGGCCTATACTAAAGCTCGAGAGCTAATTTTACTGGCTCGAGGCAACCCTATATCCCATGATGCTAGGCGGTAACTACCCAGATCTCGTTTGCCGCTTTCGCTAGCGAGGTGCTCTTTTTACCGGCTCCACAGGTCAGTAAGAAAATTTAAGAAATTTTCTAGTTTTTCTCTCTTAGATTCCCCTTATTTTGTCTAAAAGGCTAGTTTTATCTTTATTACTACCTTTTTCCCATTTAGTCCCTCTGTTTAATCCCTTATCCCAAGTTATACTCCCCACCCTAGGCTAGGCCTTAGGCCCTTCCATTTTTTGTTTTTTTTTCTCAGTCCCTTCCAGGGATTCTTAGCTGTGCGTGTGGTTTTTATTAATTGTGTATCCTTTGTCTGTTTGAGTGTGTGTGTGTAGATTCTAACTTTCAGAATCTTGACTTTTTTCGACAGCATAATGTCAAAAGACACAAAGGTCACAGGCTTCAAGAAGTGTGACTCGTGCTGTCAGAAGATGTCGCTGACAGACGGTCGCACTTCTTGTGTTTATTGCCTGGGACCCTTGCACCTGCAGGACTCTTGTTCTGTGTGCCATGCATTCAGCCCAAGAGTCCTGCAGGAGCGCAGGAATAAGTTGATTTTGAGGGGCTTATTAAAGCTCGAAGGTTCCCCGGCTAAGTCTTTGCCGGGGAAGCCTTTGAAGCCATCCAAACCGTCTGCTCCGTGCTCTAAGCCTTCGGCTGGTGGCTCACCTTCTGCGACACGATCGGCTCCGGCTGGAGCCGATACGTCTATATCGCAGCTTCCTGCATTGGCTCCGGCTGGAGCCGATGCCTCCAAGACTCAGTCTTCACAGTCGGCTCCGGCTGGAGCCGACGTGTCTACGGCTCCATCGGCTCCACCAGTCTCAGTATCCTCCACATGTAAGAGGTCTAGATCTCCATCTCTGGAATCTATTCATTCGGCTCCGAGATCGCCTTTACTCTCGGAGTGGAGCCATCGGAGCCATTCCTCTCGGTCTTCCAGGCTTTCCAACCATGACCTTGAGAGGGTGGCCAGCAGACTGTTAAAGTCTCAGGCACTGGCCCAAATGCTTCATAGCCCATCTCATCAGACAGTGGTTACATCCATACAACCTACGATTCCTCCTTCGACTCTACCCCTGAGTTCGGAGCCGGAGCTTCTCAGAGCCGCGACCGTCGTGATGTCGGAGCCAATACCTCCCTCTTCGGCTCCTTCATCTGCTCCGATCTCATCCATGGTGCCTTCCTTGGAGGGATCCGGGCGCTTGGACTTCCTTGCCAGCTCCGAGGGGGCGAGTGGCATCGGACCCTTGTCCGACCCCGTTCTCCCTCTCGGAGCGTCAGCGCTGGTGAGTTCAGCCCCGACATCGGCTTCGGAGCCGTCCCTGTTGGTGCCGGCTGGGGTTCCTAGTTCTTCAGAGTGGGAGCCCTCTGCCCTGCCTGATAGGGGCGTCTTCGAGGTCATGAGGAGCATACTGGCCCCAGTGCCTGCTCTACAGTCAGCTCCATCGTCTCCTCCCACTGTAGTGCCTGCTGAGGTCTCTGCCCACTCTCTCGCCCCCGGCTGTAGAGATCCAACGCCTCAGGTTTCCCCACTGGGAATATCCTCCTCTTCCGAGGTTTCTCCTGATCCGTCAGGTGAACCCCCGCGTAAGAGGACATGTAAGAGGAAGCATGTGGACTCCCCTGAGTCCATCACATCTGATACCGACTTGGATGAGTCGGAAGGGTCCCCAAGGTCCCCCTCTGAGGATGTCTCCTTTTCTGACATCCTTGAAATCCTCAAACAGAGGGGGAACTGGTCTACCCTTAATCCTTCCGAGGACGAGTCGGTTTACCTAGAGGCGTTTGGTTCTCGCCCTTCCACCTCCTGGGTGTCTCCGCCCTTCGACCCCCTTATGGAAGTGGTGGCGCGGAAGGCGTGGACGGCCCCTGATTCGATGGAACCCACCCCATGGAGGCCTTCCAAATTTATCACAGCCCCTTTGGATAAGCAATTTTTAACTAAGGGTGTCCCAGTTGATGCCATGGTGGTGGCTGCAGCCACCAAGAAGGAACTGGCTGATCCTTCAGTGCCTATCCATCCGCCTAATAAGGATTCTAGGTCTATGGATAGGTACGGCAAGTGGATGTTCTCATCAGCGACCTTTGCCATGCGGTCGCTGAATTACTTATGCCACTTCACCCGTCTTCAAAGAGATATTCTCAAAGAACTGGGTGAGGTTCTACAGGATCCATCAGCTGCTGGGTGTCAGGACAAAATCAACTCGCAGCTAGGAACCCTGAATTCCATTGTCAATTCCTCCATGCGGCTTATATGCAGCCGATGGAGCAAGTAGGGCCGCAGGCACAGGTGTGGCTTTAAGGCTTCACGCCTGGATGCAGCTTTGCAACTTCGCAGACCCCTTCAAGGCATCCTTCACTAACTACCCCTTTGATGGTTCAGCGTTGTTTGGATCTCATGTGAAAGATACCTTGACCAGATGCAAACAAGATGGGAAGACTCTTTCTGCCGTAGGAGTCCGTTTTTCAACCCCATCTAGACCATATCCTAAGGGTCAAAAGGGTGGAAAAATGTGGTTCCGCAAATCACAAGGAGTCATGCCTGACGCAAGAGGTCAGTTTCCCCCTAGAGGCAGAGGGGGGAACAACAACAACAGACGCCGTCCAAGAGGCAGAGTGGATCCGCAGAATAAGGGTAGCAGAGACCTCTTTCTGACAAACCCTTCCAGCATCCCTGAGGTGCTGCCCGACTGTCCACCTTCGGAGGCAGTCGGGGGAAGATTATCGCTGTACCCACAAGCCTGGCTCTCCCTCACTCAAGACAAATGGGTGCAGTCGATCATATCCGAGGGTTACAAAATCCCCTTTATCCAAGCCCCAACTCTACAAAAAGGGTCCCTCCCAGACGTTCCACCCAGTCTAAGGGAACAAGCAGCACTAGAAATATCAAAGCTGCTAACAAAGAGAGCCATCCAGCCAGTCCCAGCAGACCAACTAGGATCCGGAGTCTACTCAAAGTTCTTTTTGGTACCAAAAAAAACAGGGGACTGGAGGCCAATATTGGATCTCGGAAAACTAAACAAGTTTGTAAAAAGAACGAGGTTCCAGATGGTCACACTACAGTCCATTCTACCCCTTCTGGGCAAGGACAATTGGATGTGCTCAGTGGATCTTCAGGATGCGTACTATCACATCAAGATACACAGGCGCTCCAGAAGGTTTCTCCGCTTCCGGCTGGGGGCCAGTCACTATCAATTCAGGGCCCTGCCCTTTGGTCTCACTACAGCCCCCCGAGTGTTCATCAAATGTATGGCATTGGTTACGGCTCATCTCAGAAGTCAGGGATTCCACGTTTTTCCATATCTAGATGACTGGCTCCTTACTGCCACCACCAGGTATCAGCTCCTTCTGGCCAGAGATTATACCATCCAAACTTGCAAAGGGCTAGGTATCTCCATAAATTTCGAAAAGTCTGCCTTGTCAGTCTATTACCTTCATAGGCGCCACCTTGGACACAGTACAGCTCTCAGAAAAGTTAACAGAGCAGAGGGTCTTAGATATTCAAAATCATGTTCACGTTCTCCTTCAGAGCAACAGAATTCAGGCCAAGTATGTTCTGAAAGTGTTAGGTCTCATGGCGGCAGCCATCATGTTACTTCCCCTTGCCCGCTTTTACATGCGGCTCCTCCAGTGGATGCTTTTCTCCCAGTGGTCCTTTCAACAGCTTCCTATGACACACAGGATCTTAATAACTCTATCTTGCAAGAAACATCTGTCTTGGTGGATGGTCTCCCCTCAAGTCCTTCAAGGCAGACCATTTATTCCTCCCCCCCGGTCGCCACGGTCACATCGGATGCCTCCCTGATCGGGTGGGGGGGCATTTTCAGGGCAGGACAGTCCATGGCACATGGCAATGTTTCGAATGCCACTTGCACATAAACGTCCTGGAGATGAGAGCAGTGCTTTTAACGTTGCAAGCCCTCCAAGACTCTCTTCCCCTGGGGACTATTGCAATTCAAACGGACAATATGTCCGTAGTGTGGTATATCAACAAACAGGGTAGAACCAAGTCCTATCCCCTGTGTCGAGAAGCACTCAGACTTTGGCAATGGGGGATCTCTTCTCAGCGGTTTCTGATAGCAACGCATATCCCCGGGAAGTCCAACATCATAGCGGACAGGTTGAGCAGAGCTATTCTCATGCCCCACGAGTGGTCTCTCAAGCAATCTGTGACGGAGGAAAGTTTTTGGAAGTGGGGGTTTCCTTGCTGTGATCTTTTTGCAACACCACAAAACAGCAAGTGCCTCTACTTCTTCACTCTCTTCCCCCTTCCAGGCCATCCCCCCAGAGACGCTCTAGTCCACGATTGGCCTCGGGGACTTCTATACGCCTTTCCCCCCTTCCCATTAATCACACAGATAATTCAGAAAGCTACTGCCTTGAGAGCCAAGATGATTCTCATTGCCCCTTATTGGCCTTGACAGATATGGTTCCTGTTCCTGCATCGTTATCTTTTGGAGCAGCCTTGGCATCTGGATCCAGTGCCAGATCTTTTGGCCCATCAGTCAGGGCAGCTGCACCAATCCCTCCAATCTCTCAACCTCACAGCTTGGTTGCTCCACTTCCGTCCCTAGCCAGGCTTCCCATGATCTCAAATTCTGTCCGTGATATTATCGTAGCTTCCCTTAAGTCTTCCACCAGAAGGATCTATGCTAGTAAATGGCAGCGTTTTTCCTTCTGGGCAAGGGCTAGGAATATAGATCCCTTCACTGCTCCAATACACTCAGTTTTAGATTTCCTAGCTGAAATTTTTCATTCAGGATCTTCATCCTCCACAGTAAAAGTTCAGTTAGCAGCCATTTCAAATTTTCACATAGGCCTGTCGGACTCCAGCATCATGTCCCATAAGCTTTGCAAAGTATTCCTCAGAGGTATCTTTTTACTCAAGCCCCCAATCAAAGAACCCCCACCACAGTGGGATTTAAACTTAGTTTTAACATCCTTGATTCTCCCTCCCTTTGAACCTGCGGCTTCCTGTTCTTTGAAGTTACTTTCCTGGAAGACACTCTTCCTAGTCGCCATTACATCTGCTAGGAGAGTATCTGAACTTCATGCCCTTTGCATTCGTCCTCCTTATTTAGTTTTCCACAAAGACAGAGTTTCTCTTAGAACTAACCCGTCTTTTTTACCCAAGGTGGCTTCCCAGACAAATTTAAATCAATCTATTGATCTTCCAGTTTGCTTCCATAATCATTCAAACAGGGCGGAGCAAAAACTGCATTGCCTGGACGTTCATCGTCAGCTCCGCTACTATCTGGACAGAACTAAACAAATCAGGAAATCTGATCAACTCTTTTTATCTTATGCAGAAAGTAAAAAGGGCCTTCCGGTATCCAAAGTAACCCTGTCTATGTGGCTGTCTTCTGTGATTACCTGTATTTATCAACTCAGAGGTAAAGAATTGCCTTCTAGGCCAAGAGCCCATTCAACCAGAGCGTTAGCTACATCTACAGCCTTTCAAGCGAGATTACCAATAGACACTATCTGTGCGGCAGCCACATGGGCCTCTCCTCATACCTTCGTTACACATTACAAATTGGACATGGCCTCCAGAAACAGGGCAAATTTTGGTTCCACCGTTCTCAAGAGTCTGTTCCAATGAGCCACCCAGGATGAAGGTGCTAGGGACGCGGTCCCATCCAGCAAGAATGAAGGCAAGATTGACAACTTAACTTTGAGAGGTTATGTACCTACCATAACGTTCCATGTTAGTTGTCTTCTTTTGCCTTCTTTCTTGCGTCCTGCCCACCATCCCCCTAGCCTGGACAGACCGAAAGGATTTCCCCTTCTTCTAAGGGGCCTTACCTTGCACTATTTTAAGCCCAAACAGCTTGCCCTGGGATAGCTACTGCTTTAGATAGTGACATTTGGGGAGTTTCTCCTTTCTCCTTCTCCTGCTTTGCTGGGAGACTAAATTGGCTATTTTTTTTCAGCTACCAAACGAGATCTGGGTAGTTACCACCTAGCATCATGGGATATAGGGTTGCCTCGAGCCGGTAAAATTAGCTCTCGAGCTTTAGTATAGGCCGAGTCGGAGCCGAGGATTGGCTCCGGACCCATCCAGCAAGAAAGAAGGCGAGAGAAGACAACTAACATGGAACGTTATGGTAGGTACATAACTTCTCATTTTACATAACAATCTCTAATAATCCTTGTTCCCATAGATTATTGGTGTGTTTAATAACAGACATGTCTGTGGTAATGGGTAAAGGGAAAACACTTTGATATTCGCCAGTTGGTATTTGAGCAAGATTGATCGTGTTGTCCATTTTTTCGATAGTAGATAAAGTTGCCCATAGAATGGGTTTTGCCTTGTCCTGCCAAAGTGTTACCTCCTCTGCAGTGTTGGTTAATAAATTGAGGGGATAGCCTCTCTGCAGGAATAGATTCTTAGGCATCTCTGCTACATCTGCAAAGGTGTCATCATTGCTGGTGAGTCTACTTAACCTTATGTATTGTCCCTTGACCACACCTTTCTTCATGTGGTGTGAGTTTAAGCTTTTGTAATGCAAGTAGTTGTTGATGAAGGTATCCTTTCTAAATATTTTGCTGTGAAAAACTCTGCTTCTTCCTTCTATGTTCAAAGTAATGTCAAGGTAACTAATTTCTTTACCCAAACCACTGATGGTACATTTTAAGAAAGGGGTGCTGTTGTTTAAGTATTCCAATAAGGAAAGAAAATCTTTGGTCCCCTTCCAGATGAAAAGCAAATCATCAGTTTAACACCTGTAAAACATGACTTTCGAATATGACGGGTGAGTTTTAATATGATTTTGTTCCCAGAGGGCTATCACAAGGTTCACAAATACTGGAGCCACTCTGGCACCCATTGCCACCCCTGACTTTTGTCTGTACAATTTATTGTTAAACTGATAAAATTATTGCTTAGTACTAAGTCCAACAGTGTGCCGATTTTGCTAATCACAATGTTGTTCATACTAGTAAACCTGCTGAGATACTTCCTGACAAATTCAGTGCCAGTAGTTTGATTAATGCAAGTATAGCGAGAGACACATCTGTGGAAACAAACATACAATCATTGTCTGTGTTTCTGATGTTACTGAGCAGTTCTAACAGATGCCAGGAGTCTTTAAGGTGAAATTCAGACTGCTGTACCAGTGGATTAAGTACATGATCAAGATAAATGGATATCGGCTCTGTTTTGTAAAAGTCTGCTGTGACAATTGGCCGGAATGGTGGATTTACATGATCTTTATGAATTTTAGGTATGCCAAAAAACTGTGCCATTTTTGGCTGGTCAAGTTTTAGGAAGACATAGGTACCATGATCCAGTTCATCTTGGCATAAAATATCAAAAAGATTTGCATCAATTTCTGCAAACGTTTTGTCTATTATTTCTCTGGACACTATCTCATAGCATGAAGTGTCTGATAATAGGTTCTCAATAGCTGTGTTGTAATCTTCCATGTCCATAATAACTGCCATTCCACTTTTATCAGCTTTCATGATTCAGATGTCCTTGTTGTGAGACATTTGTTTTAGGGCTTGCCATTCAGAAATGGATAAGTTATGAAACTTGAGTTTGTTACCCAGTTTCTTCCTAAAGTAGGTCTCACAAACATCATAGAAAGCTTACAATGTGGAATGGATAGTGAGATTATATGTACTTCTAGTTTAAATTTTCATGTCTGTGTTGTTAAAATGAGAAATGCCGTTAAGAATGTATTTTATGTTTAACTTTCAAATGTAGAGTTTCAAATCTACAAGTACCATTGCTGGGTTAGCCGTTTTTGTGGGTATAAAATGTGAAACGCTTAGATAATACAGAGACATGGAAGTCCTCGAGAACCAATTGGCTTAAATTAACTATGTTGCAGGTTCCAGTCAGTTTCTCTTCCTCCCTTTGCCCTTTCCCCTGCCTCTGCCCTTCTTTCTGCTTTGCTAATGAGGAGTCCTTATCGCAGGTGGCTTATTTAAAATAAAAGCGGCAGGGGATAGGATTGAAGGTTGTTCAAAATTGTTAATGCTAGTATTAATACAGGCTGAATTTACTTCCCCATTGCTTGACTGACTGAGTTGTCAGTGTCAGCACAAGTGTTGTTAGGAACTTGCACTTGAGATACAACTGTATTTTCACGAATAATGTTTTTCTTTTTATTGTTGTTAGCACAAGGATAAGCTGTACCTGACTGACACGCCTCAGCATCTCTAATCAATTTTTTCTGCTTCTTGTTTATGATAGTAGACACAAATCTGCTTGCCTTGGCACTTATTCTTTAATATAAACTGCTGAATTGCAAAAAAATAAGGGTTATTCATAATGCAGTCATTCAAAATGAATATTTCATTCTGCAAAGGACCAATTTGTTTTTGATAATGATCTAACAGAAATTTCATAAGTTTGACACCGGTTTGATTAAAAAGCTTGACCAGGTCTTTGTAGAGTTTGTCTCCTGGTGCAACACCATTAGGAAACTCAGATAATCTTAAACCGAAGTGAACCTGTTCTCTACTGATGCATACCTGCAAGTAATGCACTTCGTATTGTAAAGATTTTAGTCTGAGAATTTTCTTTTCAGAACCTGATAAAAAGAGCACCTTGGAAGGAAACACCAAGCTACAAAGTAAAATCCTTTAATAAGTCCACAATAAACACGGTACACAGCAGGCATTATTAAAAGATTTCACTTTGTAGCTTGGTGTTTTCTTCCAAGGTGCTCTTTTTATCAAGTTTTGAGTTGTTTTATTTCCCATTTTATCTGTGCTGAGAATTTTCTTTTCAGGTTGAAAAATGTAGCTTTTACAAACACTAATATCTGAATTGAAATCTGGATTTGTGGTTGGCAAATCCATTGTGAAATTATGTGCAATACCAATGTCAATAAATGGGTTAGAAACATTAGTTAGTAGATTGTTAATATCAGTATTGGTACCTGGTAAAATGATAACTGGACTTTCTTCTTCAGGCCAGCATGGCAGATTAGTCTCTTTACTGTTTTGTGTTAGAGAACTACTTCCCATTGTTTTCTGTTGTGTCCTTTGCCCATTTTTTTGTTGAGTTCCCAGTCTTGAGCTTTTCTAGTAGGCCGCACACCTCCGAGACAGCTGAAGTCAATCTCTAGGTCAGGAAAATCAAATCCTCAGGAACAGTGTGGGTAGACACATCCAGATTGACACCATTAGAAATGGAGTCTCCAAACATGCAAGCCATTCAGAGGAATGAGAAACAAGCCAGATATAATCGAGATGCTGAGTAGTGAATAAAAACCCAAAACTAAAAAACACTCAACAGAAAATGCAGCAGGAGTACGACTCCAGTCAAAGATTTAGCACTTTTGTTCTCTTTCCAGGGATGGCTGACTTCCTGAAGGAAACTATTATGCATTTCTTGGCATTTAGTTTTAGTCCATGGCTCTGGCACCAGGTATTTTTGTGTCAGCCCTTGTTGGAGAATGTTGGTGTCAGTGGGGGATTCTATGACTGCTCCTAATTTGTAATCATCTGCAAATTTGGTCATCTAGAGGTCCTTGGCACTGACCTTGACTTCAGAAAAGTAGATGCCAAAAAGGAGTGGTCCCAGGACAGAACTATAAGGAACTCCACTGGTGACTTGCCTCTTTGTATAAGTGAGTTCTCCAATTCAAAAATCCTGAGTCCTGTCTGTGAGCCAGCTAGCTAGCCACTGAGTAACATAAAGGTTTATACCTAACATTATGAGTTTGTCAGCAATGACCAAGTGGGATATTGTGTTAAATGTCCTGTCCAGGTCAAGGTAGGCATTGTGAACCATTTTGCCCTTATCCATTGCTTTGATGATCTTATAAAAGAAATCCACCTGGTTGAGTATGCATGATCTGAACTTGACAAAAACAAACTGGTTTGGGTCCAGTGTCTGGAGATTTCCTGTATCATTAACAATCATTTCCATGATAATTCTTTCCATGGCTTTACATATGAGACCTATGAGACTTATAGATCTGTAATTTTCAGGGTCCCTAAGTGACCAGCCTTTGTGCAGAGAGATGATGGTTGTCATTCTCCATTCGTGAGGCATAAAGCCTGTTTGGTGGTTCCATTTAAAAGGGATTCCAGACAGCCCAATATATTGTGCTTCATTCTATTTAGAAAACAACCTAAGATATTGTTGAGCCCATCTATGCAGTGTTCTTGGCATTACAGACAGCATTGAGGACTTGTTCCCTAGTGCTAGTTGGGGGAGGTATATTTGATGGTATTTCCTGGGGGGATTGGGATAAAGTTAGAAGTGAATTTGTCAGACAGTAGGTTTGCTATATTTTCTGGATCACTATAGGTGGCTACACTAACAATGATCTCCGCACACAAATGTGTATTACCTTTGAAGTTGCTGGCATAACTAAAGAATGCCTTATAGTTGTCCTTCACCTGGGAGGCCAGATTTACCACAAATGTGGCTTTGGTAGACTTTATTTGTCTCTGCGTTGTTTGTTTAGTTTGATGAAAGTGCTTGCTTTGATCCTGCTGTGTGCTACACTCTTAATTTTTGCTATGATTTTCTTCCTTCTATTATACAGCCTATTAATATTGTGATTCCACCAGGGTGGCTTGTTTTTTGAGTTAGTTCTGTACTTATTCCTGGTGGGTATAGTTGCCTCTATGAAGCTATTAACATGCTTGTATAGGATTTATGTGAAAAGTTGCACATAAACAGCAGTGTTCTCGGGGTTTAGGGGGGGCTTGAAATTTTGCCATGTTATCACTTAATAGTTGGAAGCTACCCTTAGAGCAGTTTCTGAACATTCCAGTGTTAGCTGGGGTTCCAAGTTTTATTTTTACTTCAAAAGTGACCATTTTGTGGTCTGGCCTAACCAGAGAGGACATTACACTATGGAATGCGCAGCACTTTCCCATATTAGTGAGGACCGGATCCAGTATGTTTGTGCTCCTGGCCAGTTTATTGACAATCTGGTCCTGGGAGTTTTTGTTTACAAAGTCCCAGAATCTCTGTGCTTGCATGATTGGTGTCATATATGATTCACAGTTAATAGTGAGGTAATTAAAGTTGCCCATGAATATGGTATTGGGTTGGATAGTGAGTTTCTCCAGTAATCTTAAATACATGTTATGGGTTTGCTGAAGCATAAGGGGGAACCTATAGCTTGCAAGGAAGTGTAATGGGATCTTTCCTATGGTGATTTGAACTGGAGAATCTCAAGTGCTTCATCATATCTGACCAGTCTAGAGGTATGTTTATTTCTGATGTAAAGTGAGGCACCTCCACCTTTACCTATACCCTGCATGTATAATAACTGATCTAAATGCGTGGAAGACATTATTGCCTTGCACTGCTAGTGTGCTCTCCACAGCTTTAAACCATATCTCAGCGACTGCATAGATGTCAGCATTCCCTAGGGTGAGGAGAACTTATAGGAAGTGAACTTTCTTGTTTAGACTCCTGCATTGAGCAGTAGCACCTTTAGATTTTCTTGGTTTTGATTTGCTATATTGGAAGGATTGTCAGTTTGGCATTGCCTAAAAAAGGGACAATGGGGGAACAATGTTTTAGCTAATATTCAAAAGCCTATAGAAAAAAAGTGTAGACCATCTCCAGCAAACAGAGTAGTTTGTTGACGATCTCCTTCCGTGCTGACAAATATTGCACCCCCCCCCCTTAGAATGACACTAAAAACTAAGCCAATTATTAAAGTCTATCATCTTCTGTTCATATTGTGGCATCATCCTTGGAGAAGGTAAAATCCTGTTCAATGCTAGTGTCATATCAGCCTAGGACACATATTCTTAGAACTCCATCATGTCTCTCTTCATATAGTCTATTGAGATATGTTTCTACTCTTATAGAGAGTGTTAATCCCTCAACCAGCTTTATGGAAAAACTTTTAAGCCCTTTTGCTTGCCTTATTATTTCATTTTTCACAGAAAAATAATGAAAATATGTCAAAATATTGCTTCCAGCCACCTACTATTTTACTACTACTCTCTGTTAGTATTTCTCGATTTCCTGATATCACAAATATCTCATGTAAACTTTTTTTAAGAAAAATTAATTTAACCATTTTAGCCTCTAGAGTAGGGTTTGCTAATCATAAAGAGAATATAGAGAATAAAGAAAGTAGGGTATTGAGTAAGAAATCAACATACAACCCCCCCCCTATTACCACAAATTAAGAATTTGGAGATGAAAATGGAAAATGAAATAAGGAAGAAAAATGATAGAAAAGGGAATTACTATCATTACAATTTAACAAGGGAAGAAAATAAATTACTTAAAGAAATTGCTGATGATAAAACAGTAAGAATTATGAAACCTGATAAAGGGGGTGGGTTAGTAATTATGGATAAAATTTTATATGAGGCAAAAATGAATACTATTTTAAATAATGAGGAGATTTATTGTGTAGCCTCAAAACAGGAGGTAGAGATGGCACACAAAAAATAGATATATTAATTGATGATTTGCACATAGAGAATGTCATTGATATTAAAACTGTTAACTATTTGAAAGTGAAGAAACCAAGGGTAGCAACTATCTTCGGCATACCCAAAATACATAAAAACCAGGAGGATCCTCCTTTAAGACCTATTGTGTCAGCGTCTGGAGCAATGACAGTTCCTTTAGCTAAGTACGTTGACACAAAAGCAAAACACATTTGGGTTAATAAAAGTGTTATTTTGAAGGACTCCTGGGATTTTTTAAGAGAAATAACCCCCGAAATATATAAGGAAGAAATTATTTTCATAACTATAGATATAGTTGATTTGTTCTCTTGTATTCCACACAATGAAGGGATGAAATTATTTGAAGAAAGTATATTTTTAGACAGGAACATGACTCAAGAGGAAAAAATAGCTACTGTCAGTTTTATGGATGTAATCTTGAAAAACAACTACCTAATTTTTAATGGGGAATACTTTAAACAAAAATCTGGAGTTTCAATGGGAGCAGCCTGCGCCCCCACATATGCGAACTTAGTACTCTCGAGATGGGAAGAGAAATACATAATAAATTCCAAATATAAAGACAAATGGTTATTATACCATAGATATTTGGATGACATGGTTATGTTTTGGGTAGGAAATAATAATGATTTTTTTGAATTTATGAATTATTTAAACACTACTACTAGTTTCTTGAAATTTACCTATACAATAAACAAAGAAACTTTAAATTATTTAGATGTAGAGATATACAAGCATAAAGGTAATCTTGAAACTAAAGTTTATAGAAAACCTACCTATGTAAACTCATTCTTGCACTTTGGAAGTGCACACCCCTTTCACAACAAGAAAAATATTATTAAAGGGCAATTTGTGAGGGGGTGTAGGATGACGAGTAGACAAGAGGATTTCTATGACGAATGTGAAAGATTAGAAAATATGTTTTTGGAAAAAGGGTACCCCACAGACTTTATAAGAAACATAAGGAATGAAGTAGTGTTAGGTAGAACTGGAAGATTTCAACCAATCAAAGGTATAGCCATTAACACAATAGGTGTCCCAGATAACGAGGGAACTCTGAATTCTGAAAGTTTGAATGAGGAAGATAGAAATTATCAAAGGAGATTTATATTAGAGTACAATACTTATAATAGAAATATGAGAGAAATACTTAACAGAGAATGGAAAACTTTTTTGACATTTACTGATATTGAGGAAGTTAAAAAGATAACTCCCAAAATTGTTTATAAAAATTCACCTAATATTAGGAACATATTGGAAAGAACAGGGAAAGCTATGAGAACAAATATGGGGGTAACAGTTGGAACTTTTAAGTGTGGTAGATGTCCACAATGCACTTTCATAATTAATAAAAGTGAAATCTATTTAGAGAGTAGAAATAAATTAATAAAAAGTTCTAGTTATTATAATTGCGAAACCCAAAGAGTGGTATACCTAGCGACCTGCCAAAAATGTCAATCCTACTACATTGGAAAGACCGAGAGGCCATTAAAAAAGAGGGTCTATGAGCACACTTACGATATCAAAAGAGAAAAAGAAACAAATGCATTGTATAAGCATACTAAAAACTGTTTAGGTGCAACATTTTTGTTCTTTGTATTAGAACAAATTCAAATTGACTCTAGAGGAGGGCCATGGGAAGACATACTAGAAAGTAGAGAATTATGGTGGCAGGTGCACTTGGATGCTAGTAGAAGTCCAGGACTAAATGATTTTATATCAATAGGAGCTATATTGAGATTAAAATCAAACAAAATATAAATATTATTAGTATTGTTTGACTTGACACTAGAGGGTGGTTTCATTGTGTACTTTATACGTTTACTTATTATGAACTACACACATTTTAAGTATTTTTCACTCTGTGTCTCTCTTGTGTGATTTACTTTGACAAGGTTTTCATTTTGATAAGTTTTACATGTAATTAATTAAGTAGAATTTTTTTTAAAAAATAAATAAACCTAACAGGTAGTGTTTACAGGGTGTCCTGAACAGCCTACTGTTGTATATATTTCTAACTACTATTTATTATTTAGGGCATTACTTGTAGAATACATTATTGTTCATTATTTTATGATGTGTGTATATATATTTATATTTATATTTATATTTACAAATACATAAGATATTTAAGTTATATATATATTTTTATATTAAATTATTATGATCAAATTTTGCACATGCAAGTTTGCACACTTAGATAGACTATTTATATACACTTTTGATGCGTTTTTAACCAATAGTTTTTATCAAGGTGTTTTTATTCAAGTAGGTTTATTATTATTTTTATTTATGTATTTTGAATCATTTACCTATATTGTTTCCACTTACACATAATACATTTCTTTAGAGCAGTGGGTTGATTTGTGGCTTGATTATAAACAATATAGCTATATTGACGTCCGTCTTTGAACGGAGATCCATTCTTCTCAGCTGATTTTGCACATTTAGATAGATTATGTAGTTTATATTTTTGTGTTTTAACTTATATGTGTTGATTTTAATTGACGCTTACATTTTTCATGTATTATGAACACTTTGAGTGTTTACTGTTTGGATGTCCGTATTTAGAAAGGAATTTAATGTATACGGAGGTGTTTCTTCAATGGTTGACGTAACACTCATGAATATTTATGAGTATGCAAAACTGATTGGTTTTTTTAAATGTTGAGAACAAATATCATTGGTACCTTTCCTTAATTGGAAGAGGAATAGGGTATGTATATGTTTTCTTTGCACAACTTCCACACATCTGATGAAGTCTCGCTTAGTCGAGACGAAAACGCATATTGTTGTTTTATTTGAAGAGAGTTTGTGTTTTTGTTCTAATAAAGTGGAATTTTCCATTTGCTACTTTGGACTTTCTTGAGCACGTAGCCTATTTAACAGCAAACTTCGTGGTTTTGATCTCATGTAACAGCTCAACTGCTCCAACTATCTCAGCTACAAATGGCCCATACACTAATTAACAAACCCTCAGACTGCCCATCTCTAGCCACTCTTATATCCTTCTACATACCTACACGTCTTCTTCGTAGCTCAGAACAATTCCTGTTCAACACCTACAAACTAAACAAATCAGTAGGTAGATTGCTCTACAAATACTCAATATCCCATAATTGGACAAACTCCCCAGTAATTTACACTCTAACAAATCTACCTTGCTGTTAAAATGAACTAAAAAAACACCTAGCTGATTCACCTTCCTGCTCTTGCTACCACCCTGCCTAACTCACACTCCCTTAATATATCCTTACCATGTATTCCTTTTGTTAAGAAAATTTAACAGATTATGTTCAACCTCTCTCACTTTACTAAACATTACTGTACTTTAATTTCACCATTTGTCTCCTCCTATGTAATTAACTCCTTGCTTCTCTCTTATTTCTTGTGTTTTCCTTATGCTCTGCTCTATTTTTGCTTCTCTATCTCTATTCCAACCTCACTGTTAATACTTTTTTCTTGTCCTATCTATTCAACCTTACAACTCTTAATCAGGCATAATTTCTATATTTTTTTCTTTTTTGCTTTGTCATTATAAAAACTACTATCCGTTTGACCTTGTGCACATAACTTTTGTACTCTCTGCATTTTTTTTACTGTATTTTTCTTCATTTTATACTTGTTCTTTTGAATATTGCATGCATGTCTGTTATTATATCTTGTCAATATTTTATGTATTGTTATTATACTGTATTTTTTGTTGAGCTTTTCCCCTTGGGTCTCCACTGAAAATGGGTCTTTGACCCATTTGGACTAACCTGGTTAACAAAAGACAAATAAATAAACCGCTACATTACAAACTGCTCCAGTTCACTGCTGCTCACTCTGTCTTGTATTCTAATTATCCTGATGTTACTCCTTCAGCAATTTCCAAGATCATCTGTCTTTTCCACCTGCCTTTTTCTTATGTCTGTTAGTGCCTGTATTTTGTGAATCTGTTTGTGCAGCTGAGCTTTAATCGCTACTTTATTGTCCTTCAGATCTTTCAGCTTCCCTTGTAGCTTTTCTACTCTTGTTCATTGCTGTTCTATTGTTTTCTTCATGGAGCTGACATCCTGATCTATGATGATTACCTTGTCAAACAGAATGCACAATTAATCCTCCTTATCTTCAGCTTTAAAGGTAGACATCTATTCCTCCTCTTCTTCCTGCTCACTCAACTTTCATCTTACATTGCTTTTCCCCCATGGGGACACTATTTTTATCCAAATTTCTGCACGCCCTTTCCAGAGCTTTGAACTTAGACAATCACCTTGGCTGAGCTCTCTGGCACCATCTCAATAATGTTATTGTGATGAAATGATAATGCTTTATCAAAAATAATACCCAAATACATTTGCTATCTAACAAAAAGCATGTGGCAGTTTGGTGGAACAGTAATGATAATTGAGCAGGAGTTTTGGAACATCTTTGTTGTACCAAAAAGGAAGATGTTGCACTTCTGAATGTTTAAGGTTAGTTTATGAGCGAACACCCAATTCCAAAGTTTGAAGTCTTGTTAAATGTAGTTTTAAAGGATCTGTGTATGAGTATGGCTATTTGTGGTAATGATGTTAGTGTAGAGAATCACAGTAAGATGATTAAGAAGACCAGTTGGAAGATCATTTATGAGTAGAGAAAAGAGAAAAGAGCAGAGCACAGACCCCTGGGGGATGCCTTTTGAGAGTCTGACAGTGATGAGTAAGTTACTACCAGAGGTAACTAAGAAAGTTATATCAATATGGTAGCTTTTAAATCAGGAACATACATTTTCAGAGAAGACATATGAGCTACATTTCTCAGTAAGAAAACTATGATTAACATCGTCAGAGACTTTCTTGATTTTGTGAAAGATAATACTTGCAAGCAAGGTTCCTTGTTTTTAACAACACTTTGTGTTAGAGTGCATAAAGTTGTGATTGTATTGTGCGTACCTAACACCATGCTGTTTGTCTGAATGTATCTTATAAGTATGGACATAATCAAGTATTTGTTTATAAATGATCTTTTTCAATATTTTAGTTGGAGGACATGTTAGAAATTGAAGATGAGAAAAGAGACAAGATGGTAGAAGAGATATGTCAAATTGTTTAGAGGAGAAGGGCTGTTAGCTATAGGAAGAGAGATAACTAAGCAATGTTTGAAGCTGTGTGGTTTAGTATTAAGGGCAGATCCTGCCTAGTCAACCTAGCCAACTTCTTTAGAAAAGGTAATGAAGCAAGGCCGAGAGCACAACAGTGCACACCACATATGTAGACCTTGCACAGGCATTCACCACCATCCCACACTCAGGTATCATAGATAAACTCTTCTCTTTAATTGTCATTCCCTTTGCAAGTCATTGGATCGGTAACTGGCTTAGAAACAGAACCCAGTGAGTTACAGTAGGAGGAGCTCTACCTCCTACAAAAGACCTGTCATTATTGGTGTACTCACTATAACAAATATATAACAAATAACTGACTAGTGTTAAAACCATGGACTAAAACTAAATGCCAAAAAGTGTATGATCATATCCTTTAGTAAACATGAATCCCCTTGTAATTATCATGCTGACAACATGCCCCTAAAAACTTATTCCCTAATTAGGAATATGGGAACCTATGTGGACAATGAACTGTTCTTCTATTATAATGTGCCCACTGTTGTAAAAAAGCCCCTTTACATCACATAGTTTTTATCTAAAGGTATTGTGTCCATATCCAGGGACATAATTGTTCCACTGTAGTTGGCACTCATTAGGCCAACCATTTTGCTACGTACCTATCAAAACACTTGTCACAAATGGAATGACCAGAGTGCTTTTTCATTAAAAAACTCATGGTTCTAAATCATAAAAACTATGCAGATCATCTCAAAGCCTTATTATTCTTCAAAGCAAAATATAAGGGCTAGAAACTACCATAGGAAATGTAAGGCTAGGTTTATTAAGATCCTCACATATCAACAGCCTAGTAAGTACAGAAACTATCTGTGGTCAAAGAAATATTGACTATAAAGATGACTTTTTGCAAAGAATCGCAGCTTCATAATTAATACTTCTAAGGAGAAGAGTGGTTTGTGATGGTAGTCATTGTTGTCTAGGGCTTCTCTAACTGTTTTGGAAGGGATAAATTCAAAGTGAAAGTAGGTTTCTTGATAAAGTTATAGAATAACATAAGGGGTGATAGTAGAGTTGTTTAGGAATGCTGTTAAGACAAAGGAAGGGAACAATATAAATGTTGAATTACATTAATAACGTCTATAGGAAATGGTTTGAGAGAGTTTGATTTTGGGAAAAAAATTTTAGTCGATATGCTTTATTCTTCTTCTTCTTCTTTCGGCTTTATCCCGGTTAGGGGTAGCCACAGCGGATCACCTGTCCGCACATTGAATGGCAGTAGAGTTTTACGGTGTCGAGTTGCCAGCCCGGCGCCCAACCTTCCACAGAAGGCACACTCACACACACACCTAGGGCCAATTTAGAGTGACCAATCCACCTGCAGCATGTCTTTGGGATGTGGGAGGAAACCGGAGCACCCGGAGGAAACCCACGCGACCACAGGGAGGACATGCAGACTCCGCACAGAAGGCACCCCAGCCGAGGATCGAACCGGAGAACCTCTTGCTGTGAGGCGGCAATGCTAACCACTGCACCACCGTGGCCGCCCTAGTCGATATGCTTTATTGATTTCCAGAAATTCTTCATTGTCCTAAGTATAAGGGTTGTGTGGATCGAAAGTAAGTAACTATGCCTTCCTTAGTTTCAATTCCAGCTGAGGTTTTTAGTTGCATTTACTGAGTTTGTATTGAAATGTTGTTTAGTAAGAGTCTCAGCGTTGTCATTCTGTTAAATGAGTTTGTGGAGGTCATCACTGATCTGGAAACATCATAGGTTTTAATCGTAATTGTCCTAGTAGGGAAGAGATTTTCCTAAAAGGGAAAAGTCTATTCTTTAGGGTGCAAAGTATGTTATAAAATGTGGCTAAAGCTGTGGTGGTGGTGGTGGGGTTTCTGTACATTCGTAAAGTGAAGTCCCATTGATATACTGCAGTTTTTTGTTTAATGGCTTCATATGAGGATTCTAAGATGGTTCTAGGAGAAACTTAAGCAGCATTAAATGTACAGTAAGAAAAAAGAGGAGACTGGTCACTTAAATAGAGGGCAAGGTGAATAATTGTAATAGTTTTTCAGGTATATTGGTAATAACGAAGTCAAGAATTATAGATTTACCTTTAGATGGGTAGATCCCAATACCTTTTGGGAATAGTTATGTAAGGTTATGTAGTGAGAGAGACTGATTAAGTTCTATTTTTCCTTCCATTTTAAAATTAAAATCCCTGAGTACAATTAGTCTATGTTTTTGTAGATGTTTAAACATAGGTACATGTATGTTTTCAGTGTTCAAGATGTTGGTGGTGAGGAAGGTAAACTTTTACTGAAAATATTTTGGTATGGTCAATAATAGTTAATTCAGTAATAGTCCAGTTTAGACTTTTATTGTTGTTTGAGCTGCTTTTAGTGAGCAATCTGGAGGTAATATTAGAAGCCATATATACCAGTGCCATAGTGCCTTTGTCTTGTTGACTACTTGGCATCTTATCAGTGTAGATGTCATAGGTATCAGAAATGGAGGAGAGTATCCATGATGAGTTCTTAATCCAAGTTCTAGAGATGTCTGTCACTTTGGGTTGGAGTTTTGCAACCGGAATTCAATGTGTGCCCATTTGTTGTTAATACTTGCAATGCTTAAGGTTCTTTTTCAGAGGGGAAATGAGAAGTTTAAAAGAACATAGATTTGATTCAGTATATCGGATGAGCAAAAGAAGTGAAGTTGGTAAGATGTAGGTTTCAGATGTAAACCTGAGGGAGTTAGAAAGATCAAGGAAAGTTGATGTCCCTGTTATTATGTAATAGAGGGAGAAATATGAGGTGTAATGGCCACCATAACAGAATATTTATTTCATGTAAGATGTGGGAAGAAGGTAGATTATCTGTTGGTAACGAATAATGTAACTGCTGCAGATTTTGAATGAGACTTTAAGGGACAAGAAGAAGGAAGTAATGCCATGTTGTAGTTGAGATGAACAGATAGTTGGTTAAATAGCAAGAGGGAATGAGGGTAGTTAGTTACTTTGTGTATGTAGGTAAAAAAAGCCAGAAGGATTTGAGTGATGTGCGGGAAGGTACCACTTAGGAATAAGTGATGTGATTAGCGTTGCTGCCTCACAGCAAGAGGTTCTCCGGTTCGATCCTCGGCTGGGGTGCCTTCTGTGCAGAGTCTGCATGTCCTCCCTGTGGTCGCGTGGGTTTCCTCCGGGTGCTCCGGTTTCCTCCCACATCCCAAAGACATGCTGTAGGTGGATTGGACACACTAAATTGACCCTAGGCATGAGTGCGTGTGTGTGCCTTCTGTGGAAGGTTGGGCGCTGGGCTGGCAACTCGACACTGTAAAACTCCACTGCCAATCATGAACAGACAGTGATCTGCTGTGGCAACCCCTAACTGGGAAAAGCCAAAAGAAGAAGAAGATGTGACAGGGGGTGAAAGCAAATCTGTAATACATCCCTGCTCATTCTTTTTAACAACAACACCAACAACCACGTGAGCTATATCTTTCCACAAGGTGTTACCAACCTGCAGATCCCTAAAATCTCATGTCTTGCCCATTGAAGAAGAGAATTGCTAAAAAGGCACTCAGTGTATCTCCCAGTGTTGAAGGCAGATATCTTGTATCTGCACTGGTAGGCCAAATATTAATTTATAACTTAAAACATGTATTAGTTTTTCTTTCTCTGAAATTCTTGTAGATGCCCCCTTTTTATTGTTAATGGAAATTATGGAACATTAATAATCATACTGACAGACGTTTTAAAGCATCTGCAAACTGCTAGTGTAATACAGTAAAGCAATAAATGTAAATGGACTCAGTCAACTGCTGAACATGTTTATGTTGCAGTAGTTTAATTACTGCATTCCCTTTTGTACAATATTAACTGAATACCAGAGTGTGCTCCTGGAAAGGAATTTTATCTGATCTAAAGCCATACAACTGAACAAGATGACTTAGCATAAAACAGACAAGAAAATGACCCTGTGTGCATATAGATCACATACTGCATTTTAAGCTTCAGAAGAAATATATGGCCTCATTTTATTTATCTGTTTATCTGGTAAATGAATTTTCGGTTATGATCTGTGCCTGAAGGGTAAAGGTTAAACAGAACACACCCACACATGTGTGTGTGTGTGTGTGTGTGTGTGTGTGTGTGTGTGTGTGTGTGTGTGTGTGTGTACATATACACACAGACAAACACACACACACACACATATATATGTATACAGACCCAGGAAGTCAGGATCGGTGATACCACCAGTCGCCAGAGGGGGTACCTCAATATATTAACCTTTGCTCATTGCTAAGGAAATACTAAGACGTCAAATGAAAGCAAACTATATCATGGAATTAAAAAAAAAAAACAGTATTTTGTTCAAAATCGGCACTATCCACCCTTCACTGTGGCACAATTACCCCTTGTTCTGTATAGAGCACTCTGTTTTATACTTTATCAGGATGGTTTATAAGATCTGGATAACATATCTACGCTGGCATTCTCTGCACCAAGTTTTTGTTTTCTGTGAATCAAAAGGGCTGTGAGGAAAAAGCACATCTATCCAAATTATCATTGTTAACACCTTAGTAGAGTATAGTTACTGCAGTGTTGTGTGATGTGACTAGTGTAAAGTTGCACCCTAATAAATAATATTTCAGAGAAGTTAGTACTCATTTAATGGTGAGGAACTGGCACTCAATGAAAGAGCACTTTGTTTCTGCTCTGCTCTCCTCAACTTTCTGCCAATTGAGCAGACTGAGTGTTGTTTTCCACCTATTTTTTTTTAAAGTACAGCCTCCATTCCCACTTTAGATGTACCTATAGAAATAATAAGTGACTTGTCAAAGTCAGGGAAAAGTAATACAGGCTCTGTGCTCAGGGTTTGTTTAGCTGATTAAAGGTCTTATGCACTACTGAAAGCCACCTAACTTCGAAAGGGGCCACCCCTTTCATAATGTTTGTTTTAGGGCAGGCTATAGAGGCAAAGCTGGCCATGAATTTCCTGTAATAGTTTGCTAGTCCTGGGAATGTCTTCATTTAGTGATTGATACTATTAGCAAATGTTTCATGCATTCTGACATATTTTGGGAGTTTACTTACCCCCTCCCCCCTTCACATATCTGACTTCTGACATACAAAAAGCTTATTCTTGGCAACATTAACCATAAGTCAAGCCTGCCTTAAAGATTTTAGCACAGTTTGCACTTTGGCTAAATGTGGCTCCCAGACTCCTGAATTCATTACTGCTTCATCAAGAAATGCAACTGAGTACCTGGTATGAGCTTTTGAAATGTATCAGGAGCTCAGTGAAATCCAAAGTGTAATATAATGAATGAAACCTTCAGGAGTTGAGAATCCTATATTTTCTTTGGCTTTAGTAACAAAGGCAATCTGCCAGTACCTGTTTGTCCAATCTAGGGTGGTAAAAAAAAAAAACTTGCAGTGTCAGTCTATCTAGGAGCTTTTCACTTGGTACATTGAATAACTGTCAACCTTATTTACTTTGTTCAACTTCCAGAAATCATTACAAAATCTTACAGAGCCGTCTTGCTTAGGGACCAAGATAACTAGACTACTGCATTCAATTTGAGACTCTCAGTAACTAACAGTTTAATAGTCTTTCTCACCTCCTCACTTCCTGCCCTTCTTTGTGTCTCTGGTATCCTATAATGTTTTATGTTTTCTTCTCCCCTAGCACAGTTTCATTATGATGTGCAATTGGATGGCTGGCGCAGTGGTGCAGCGGTTAATGTTGTTGCCTCACAGCAAGAGGTTCCCCAGTTTGATTCTTGGCTGGAGTGCCTTCTGTGTAAAGTCTGCATGTCCTCCCTGTGTTCACATGGGTTTCCTCTGGGTACTCTGATTTCCTCCCAAATTCAAAGACGTGTTTGGAGTATTTCTTCCAAGGCCTCCGCTGAAAATAGGCTCTGTCTTAGTCAGAATTTCCTGGTCAAGAAATGCTAAATAAATAAATTAAGTTTATTCAACCAAGCAGCTCTAGGGAAAAAAATCTTTATTTTTCTGTATGAATTATTTTACTTCTTGGTTCTAAACCTTAGACAACATCTCATCCACTTGAACAGCAGAGATAGTATTCCCTGGTACTTTACTGCTGGTATTCATCACAAGTCTCAGACAGACCATAACAGCTATAGCTTCCTTCCATTTTTTCAACACATTTATGTGACATATATGCTCTGATCTTCTATTTCCAGTCTTGCCTTATTTTGTTGCTCATTTCATTCATTATCTCTTTCACCTCAGATTGTCCTTGCCATCTTGCAAGGAATTTATTCTCAGCAGGGGGATTAACACTTATACTTTATGTCTTGTTTTAAACCACTGGGATCTAACAATCTTGTTATACATCCTGTGCTGTATTTCTTATGCCTTTTGCTCACAATCAGTATTGGCATAAAAATTTTTAGCCCATCTCATTTCTCCAGTGTGATATTACACTTTTAAATGTGGATCTATTGTTGTCAGTCTTCATCTATTCTTGACTAATGGGTTACAGTTCAGATCCTCAGAACCAATCCGGCTGTTGTAAACCTGACATAAGCCAAAAAAACTCTTGAGCTACCAGTCTACCCACAATGCCCTTCTTCACATTACCCTGATCCCATTTGACGCTCTTGCGAATAAGACGTGTTAGCTGACTTTCTCATAGCTAAATACTTCTAATTATTGTATAACTAATTAATTCATAGCTTTTTTTTGTTTTAGTATCTGGTCTACCCTTAAGCGTGTCTTTTTTCTCTCTTACCACATGTAGTTCTTTTTTCCCTACCATTGCTGGTAGTCCCTTCTGTATTTTTACTGTTGTGGTAACTTTTCTACCACTGTTGGTAGACTTTCTCTACTTTCAGTGTGTGTGTATGTGAGCTTTCTTTCTGTCCTTCTGCCTTTCCTTTAATAGAAAATAGCAGAGAAACCTAAATCTTCTACTACAGGCTTTAAATAATGTACTGACTATGGCAGGAAGATGCCAAACTCAGACTGTCAAGAAAAATGCGTTTTACTGGTTGGGTGTTCCACACTTGAGTGTGGATTGTTCCATTTGCCAGGGCATTATTAATGGAACTCTGGCAGAGAGAAGAAATAAAATGATCCTCAAAGTGCTCCTTAAGGTCCCTTTCAAGGAAGCCTTGTCTAAGGCTGACCAGTCTCCGCCAGCTTCTGGCTCTAAGTCCTCGCAATAGGTGCCGACATTGCCTTTGGCACCAATCATTAAAAAGCATAATCATGCCTCTGAGGGCTCTTCCATGGAACCAAAAACAAGGCTCCGAAGCTTTCAGAACAGTCAAAGTCTCCAGCACTGAAAAGTTCTTTGGTACCTTCTACACCGGCTACGTCTGTGGTTCAGAGTCCAAAATTTATGGCTCTGACCATCTCTATGGCTCTGATTTCAGTGCCGACTCTTTTCCCCCATGGCATAACACACAGCACCGAAGCTAATGATAGTTTCAGAACCCAGGTCTACCTATTTTCCATCTATAGACCCTTTCCATGTACATTTACCTAGTGCATTTCTAGAGAGACCCGTGTCCCCTTCAGCTTTTTCAATGCGCTCCACCAGAAGTCTTTCTGAAATGAATGTTATCAGGTTGGTAGAACAGATCTTGGTATCCCAGGGTCTTCCCTCTTCTGTTCAGCCCCGTCTCCCTTCTGGAGCAGTGGTTTTTCTCCATCCACACCCAATTATTCCCCTCCTCTGACCTCGGCACAAACATTAGAGCCATCGGCTCTGACTTCCCAGGTTCCAATGACTTCACTCCAGCTACAGTTTTGTCCTCGACACCAAGTCTGTCTCTGGACCCCTCAGTACCATCTACACTGTCGGGTCCCCAGGACTGTGTCTTTGCCATTGAGCATGGAGGGTTCAAGTCAGCTCCAAGTTTTTTCTATGAAGCCATCCATATCTCTTATGGCTATGGAGGCAGTGGACCCTTCCTTGGTTCCGGTTTGTCAGGTGGGGCTCTTGGGGTGGGGTGTGACCCCAGTTCCAAGTTTGTAGTCTTGGTTCTGGGCTCCCATTCCTCCTCAGGGGGGGCTCTGCTTTTCAGGCCATCGAAAGAGCTTTAGCCACTGCTTTTTCCCAGGTGGCTCCTGGGTTACTGGAGTCTACCCCTGTGACCCTAGGTTTTTCAGTTCTGCCACCAACCTCTGTCCCTGGACAGTGAGAACCGGGGTCTCAAGATATGCCTGTCAGAGGTACACCCTCTTCTGAGTCCTCCTCAGATGCTCCCACTGAGGACCCTCCTTGGAAGAGATTGTGTAAAAGGAAACACCTTGATTCTCCTGAGGAATCTGTCACTGTGGACATGGATTGCGATGATGCAGAGGGTTATCCACGGTCACCTCCAGAAGACGTCTCCTTTGGAGACATTCTTGATATCCTTAAACAGAGGAATGACTGGAAACCCAAAGACCCGTCCTCTGAGGAATCCATTTACTTGCAGGCCTTTGGTGCTCGACCATCTACCTCCTGGGTTACCTCACCCATTGATGACTTAATTAAACTGATCGGTCAATAGTTTGGAAGGCTCCTGACTCTGTCGAACCAGTCCCCTGGAGACCTGACAAAATCCTTTCTGCTTCTGAAGACCAACCACATTGGACTAAGGGCTTAGTAGTTGATGCCATGGTGGTAGTGGCCACTACCAAGAAAGAATTCGCTGAGGAGAGTTCTACTGTCTATCCCCTGAACGGTTTGTCCAGGGTGATGGACAGATTTGGGAAGTGGGTCTATGCTTCATCGACCTTCTCCATCAGGTTCTTGAAGTTTTTGGCACATTTTACAAGACTTCAGCGGATCTGGTAAAGGAACTGTCAGATACCCTGGCAGGAGCAGTCACTGAGGGGGTTCAAGAAAATGTGGCCTACCAGATAGCTACCTTGGAGTCTATTTCAAACTTGTTCATGAGGCTCATTGCACATGCAGTTGAAGGGGGACCAGGTCAGCAGCTTCAGGCATTGCTATTCAAAGACATGCTTGGATGTGCCTGTGCAAGTTTGTGGAACCATTCAAATCCTCCTTTGTCAATGCTCTTTTTGACTGTTCCTCTTTGTTTGGGCCCAAATTAAAGGAAACTATCCGGTGTGAAAAGGATGGAAAGACTTTATCTGCTGTGGGCGTATGTTTTCCACTACTCAAAGATCCTATTCCAGGAATCAAAGGAGTGGTAAGATGTAGTTTAAAAAGTCTCAGAAGCCTTTCCAAGGCACAAGTGGTTTGGACTCCCCTCGGGTCCTCTTTCTTACTGTATAGGTTTATGATTACAGCCATAAGATTCCTTAACAACTGTGACCATCCTCCTAGACTCTAGCAATCACTTGATCTTCTTCTCATATACCAGTACTGTACATTTACCTAAATTAGTCACAGTCCAGAGGTAGTGGGACGACTCTGCTAATCTAGCAATTACTTTATCACTCTGTATGGTTAAAATTCATTATCACCTTATTTAGATATTGCATTTTTGAATGGCTCAGTATTCAAATTTTCATTGCTGGCGAATTGGTTAAAATATATTTCAGTTAAATACAACATTATTACTTAAGCGCTACGGTGGTGGTGCTGTGGTAGCATTGTCGCCTCACAGTACAATGTTGTCCTGTTCGATTCTCAGCTAGGGAGTCTTCTGTGTGGAGACATGCGTGAATGGGCATACCTTTGTTGAAGGTTGTGTGTCAGAGCTGGCAACTCGGCACGTAAAAATCTACTGCCAATCATTAGCGGACCGGAGTTCTGCTGTGGCGACCCTTAACCGGGAAAAGCCGAAAGACACAACAACAACAACAACATTATTACTTAAGCAGTTCTTAACAATTTGTCCCTTCTTTTTACAATGAAAACATATTATTTCATCTACATGTTACCTAAGTCTTTGCAGGTGACTGCACATTTCTAGTTATGGGCACAGTTTGCTCATTTGTAAACAATGCATCATTATCTAACCATATTTTATTTATACAACTAACTTGTCAGTAGTCTTAGGGCCACTTTTGAAAGCTCATTTATGTAAATTAGTTCGGATTGTCCTCATCAATTTTGTCAACAGCTAATACAGCTATCATTTTGCTTTTATTATTTGCTTCAGTTTCTAGCCGTAGGTTAATAATATGTTTTAAACCAATCATTTAAGCTCTTACCATTTTGCTTAGATTAAATGTCCAGTTGTGAAATTTTTACACAGCTTGTATTTGAGGAGACACATTAGTGCTTAGCAATAGGTTCTATGCCAATTTGTTATAGATCAACAAAGTCTTGCCATCCATGTCCATGTATACTTTTAGAGACTCCCCAATTATTTAGGAAGAGAAAATCTTGGCCCAGGCAGCCTGAACCCACTCTTCCTAGGTTTTATACCTCTGAAAGACAGTAGAGTATGTCTCTTTATTATTGTCTTTGATGAGTTTTTTTCAATAGGGGGTGGTCTTTTGAGTGGCTAGCATATTAATTGCATCTACTGTTGATATTGACCAGCTGTTTGTTGGTTGATTCACTCCTGTCTTCAAAGGACAACACTGAGTGTACCAGGGTCGTGATGCTCTGTACCAGAGTTTCAAAAATAGTTTCCATTTTTAGGTTCATAGGTTCATTGATTTGTACTAGGCTAACTGCCCTTGTAGGACATTTTTTAAGCCTAGACAATTACCTAATGGTAGAATCAAACCCTGCACCTTGTGCTTGTAAGGCAAACACCTTAACCATTATGCCAACCTACCAACCCATGGTAAAGTAAGTGTAACATTTCAAATACAGCACAAGTTTCTTTCTCTTGATGGTTATTGGACAAATCACTCTTCCCTGTTAGGGAAATAAGTCTCAAAGTAAATTTGCAGGCTGCATATCAGGAAGAAAATATTTTATGTGTGGACAGATTTTGCTCACCTGAGAAAAAAACACTAGTGTATTTACAAAACTCACGGCAGATAGATGTACAGTGTAAAGAAAAAAACAGGTGAAATCAGACTATATTATAGAAAAACACAAAAGTTTTTGAGGTTTCCACATCCAGTCAGTCTTCCAAAAGACAGAT